>NC_143014.1:427074639-427317139 GCF_055824585.1 Amblyomma mixtum | reverse complement strand
TGCTGCTGCTGCTGCTGCTGCTGCTGCTGCTGCTGCTGCTGCTGCTGCTGCTGCTGCTGCTGCTGCTGCTGCTGCTGCTGCTGCTGCTGCTGCTGCTGCTGCTGCTGCTGCTGCTGCTGCTGCTGCTGCTGCTGCTGCTGCTGCTGCTGCTGCTGCTGCTGCTGCTGCTGCTGCTGCTGCTGCTGCTGCTGCTGCTGCTGCTGCTGCTGCTGCTGCTGCTGCTGCTGCTGCTGCTGCTGCTGCTGCTGCTGCTGCTGCTGCTGCTGCTGCTGCTGCTGCTGCTGCTGCTGCTGCTGCTGCTGCTGCTGCTGCTGCTGCTGCTGCTGCTGCTGCTGCTGCTGCTGCTGCTGCTGCTGCTGCTGCTGCTGCTGCTGCTGCTGCTGCTGCTGCTGCTGCTGCTGCTGCTGCTGCTGCTGCTGCTGCTGCTGCTGCTGCTGCTGCTGCTGCTGCTGCTGCTGCTGCTGCTGCTGCTGCTGCTGCTGCTGCTGCTGCTGCTGCTGCTGCTGCTGCTGCTGCTGCTGCTGCTGCTGCTGCTGCTGCTGCTGCTGCTGCTGCTGCTGCTGCTGCTGCTGCTGCTGCTGCTGCTGCTGCTGCTGCTGCTGCTGCTGCTGCTGCTGCTGCTGCTGCTGCTGCTGCTGCTGCTGCTGCTGCTGCTGCTGCTGCTGCTGCTGCTGCTGCTGCTGCTGCTGCTGCTGCTGCTGCTGCTGCTGCTGCTGCTGCTGCTGCTGCTGCTGCTGCTGCTGCTGCTGCTGCTGCTGCTGCTGCTGCTGCTGCTGCTGCTGCTGCTGCTGCTGCTGCTGCTGCTGCTGCTGCTGCTGCTGCTGCTGCTGCTGCTGCTGCTGCTGCTGCTGCTGCTGCTGCTGCTGCTGCTGCTGCTGCTGCTGCTGCTGCTGCTGCTGCTGCTGCTGCTGCTGCTGCTGCTGCTGCTGCTGCTGCTGCTGCTGCTGCTGCTGCTGCTGCTGCTGCTGCTGCTGCTGCTGCTGCTGCTGCTGCTGCTGCTGCTGCTGCTGCTGCTGCTGCTGCTGCTGCTGCTGCTGCTGCTGCTGCTGCTGCTGCTGCTGCTGCTGCTGCTGCTGCTGCTGCTGCTGCTGCTGCTGCTGCTGCTGCTGCTGCTGCTGCTGCTGCTGCTGCTGCTGCTGCTGCTGCTGCTGCTGCTGCTGCTGCTGCTGCTGCTGCTGCTGCTGCTGCTGCTGCTGCTGCTGCTGCTGCTGCTGCTGCTGCTGCTGCTGCTGCTGCTGCTGCTGCTGCTGCTGCTGCTGCTGCTGCTGCTGCTGCTGCTGCTGCTGCTGCTGCTGCTGCTGCTGCTGCTGCTGCTGCTGCTGCTGCTGCTGCTGCTGCTGCTGCTGCTGCTGCTGCTGCTGCTGCTGCTGCTGCTGCTGCTGCTGCTGCTGCTGCTGCTGCTGCTGCTGCTGCTGCTGCTGCTGCTGCTGCTGCTGCTGCTGCTGCTGCTGCTGCTGCTGCTGCTGCTGCTGCTGCTGCTGCTGCTGCTGCTGCTGCTGCTGCTGCTGCTGCTGCTGCTGCTGCTGCTGCTGCTGCTGCTGCTGCTGCTGCTGCTGCTGCTGCTGCTGCTGCTGCTGCTGCTGCTGCTGCTGCTGCTGCTGCTGCTGCTGCTGCTGCTGCTGCTGCTGCTGCTGCTGCTGCTGCTGCTGCTGCTGCTGCTGCTGCTGCTGCTGCTGCTGCTGCTGCTGCTGCTGCTGCTGCTGCTGCTGCTGCTGCTGCTGCTGCTGCTGCTGCTGCTGCTGCTGCTGCTGCTGCTGCTGCTGCTGCTGCTGCTGCTGCTGCTGCTGCTGCTGCTGCTGCTGCTGCTGCTGCTGCTGCTGCTGCTGCTGCTGCTGCTGCTGCTGCTGCTGCTGCTGCTGCTGCTGCTGCTGCTGCTGCTGCTGCTGCTGCTGCTGCTGCTGCTGCTGCTGCTGCTGCTGCTGCTGCTGCTGCTGCTGCTGCTGCTGCTGCTGCTGCTGCTGCTGCTGCTGCTGCTGCTGCTGCTGCTGCTGCTGCTGCTGCTGCTGCTGCTGCTGCTGCTGCTGCTGCTGCTGCTGCTGCTGCTGCTGCTGCTGCTGCTGCTGCTGCTGCTGCTGCTGCTGCTGCTGCTGCTGCTGCTGCTGCTGCTGCTGCTGCTGCTGCTGCTGCTGCTGCTGCTGCTGCTGCTGCTGCTGCTGCTGCTGCTGCTGCTGCTGCTGCTGCTGCTGCTGCTGCTGCTGCTGCTGCTGCTGCTGCTGCTGCTGCTGCTGCTGCTGCTGCTGCTGCTGCTGCTGCTGCTGCTGCTGCTGCTGCTGCTGCTGCTGCTGCTGCTGCTGCTGCTGCTGCTGCTGCTGCTGCTGCTGCTGCTGCTGCTGCTGCTGCTGCTGCTGCTGCTGCTGCTGCTGCTGCTGCTGCTGCTGCTGCTGCTGCTGCTGCTGCTGCTGCTGCTGCTGCTGCTGCTGCTGCTGCTGCTGCTGCTGCTGCTGCTGCTGCTGCTGCTGCTGCTGCTGCTGCTGCTGCTGCTGCTGCTGCTGCTGCTGCTGCTGCTGCTGCTGCTGCTGCTGCTGCTGCTGCTGCTGCTGCTGCTGCTGCTGCTGCTGCTGCTGCTGCTGCTGCTGCTGCTGCTGCTGCTGCTGCTGCTGCTGCTGCTGCTGCTGCTGCTGCTGCTGCTGCTGCTGCTGCTGCTGCTGCTGCTGCTGCTGCTGCTGCTGCTGCTGCTGCTGCTGCTGCTGCTGCTGCTGCTGCTGCTGCTGCTGCTGCTGCTGCTGCTGCTGCTGCTGCTGCTGCTGCTGCTGCTGCTGCTGCTGCTGCTGCTGCTGCTGCTGCTGCTGCTGCTGCTGCTGCTGCTGCTGCTGCTGCTGCTGCTGCTGCTGCTGCTGCTGCTGCTGCTGCTGCTGCTGCTGCTGCTGCTGCTGCTGCTGCTGCTGCTGCTGCTGCTGCTGCTGCTGCTGCTGCTGCTGCTGCTGCTGCTGCTGCTGCTGCTGCTGCTGCTGCTGCTGCTGCTGCTGCTGCTGCTGCTGCTGCTGCTGCTGCTGCTGCTGCTGCTGCTGCTGCTGCTGCTGCTGCTGCTGCTGCTGCTGCTGCTGCTGCTGCTGCTGCTGCTGCTGCTGCTGCTGCTGCTGCTGCTGCTGCTGCTGCTGCTGCTGCTGCTGCTGCTGCTGCTGCTGCTGCTGCTGCTGCTGCTGCTGCTGCTGCTGCTGCTGCTGCTGCTGCTGCTGCTGCTGCTGCTGCTGCTGCTGCTGCTGCTGCTGCTGCTGCTGCTGCTGCTGCTGCTGCTGCTGCTGCTGCTGCTGCTGCTGCTGCTGCTGCTGCTGCTGCTGCTGCTGCTGCTGCTGCTGCTGCTGCTGCTGCTGCTGCTGCTGCTGCTGCTGCTGCTGCTGCTGCTGCTGCTGCTGCTGCTGCTGCTGCTGCTGCTGCTGCTGCTGCTGCTGCTGCTGCTGCTGCTGCTGCTGCTGCTGCTGCTGCTGCTGCTGCTGCTGCTGCTGCTGCTGCTGCTGCTGCTGCTGCTGCTGCTGCTGCTGCTGCTGCTGCTGCTGCTGCTGCTGCTGCTGCTGCTGCTGCTGCTGCTGCTGCTGCTGCTGCTGCTGCTGCTGCTGCTGCTGCTGCTGCTGCTGCTGCTGCTGCTGCTGCTGCTGCTGCTGCTGCTGCTGCTGCTGCTGCTGCTGCTGCTGCTGCTGCTGCTGCTGCTGCTGCTGCTGCTGCTGCTGCTGCTGCTGCTGCTGCTGCTGCTGCTGCTGCTGCTGCTGCTGCTGCTGCTGCTGCTGCTGCTGCTGCTGCTGCTGCTGCTGCTGCTGCTGCTGCTGCTGCTGCTGCTGCTGCTGCTGCTGCTGCTGCTGCTGCTGCTGCTGCTGCTGCTGCTGCTGCTGCTGCTGCTGCTGCTGCTGCTGCTGCTGCTGCTGCTGCTGCTGCTGCTGCTGCTGCTGCTGCTGCTGCTGCTGCTGCTGCTGCTGCTGCTGCTGCTGCTGCTGCTGCTGCTGCTGCTGCTGCTGCTGCTGCTGCTGCTGCTGCTGCTGCTGCTGCTGCTGCTGCTGCTGCTGCTGCTGCTGCTGCTGCTGCTGCTGCTGCTGCTGCTGCTGCTGCTGCTGCTGCTGCTGCTGCTGCTGCTGCTGCTGCTGCTGCTGCTGCTGCTGCTGCTGCTGCTGCTGCTGCTGCTGCTGCTGCTGCTGCTGCTGCTGCTGCTGCTGCTGCTGCTGCTGCTGCTGCTGCTGCTGCTGCTGCTGCTGCTGCTGCTGCTGCTGCTGCTGCTGCTGCTGCTGCTGCTGCTGCTGCTGCTGCTGCTGCTGCTGCTGCTGCTGCTGCTGCTGCTGCTGCTGCTGCTGCTGCTGCTGCTGCTGCTGCTGCTGCTGCTGCTGCTGCTGCTGCTGCTGCTGCTGCTGCTGCTGCTGCTGCTGCTGCTGCTGCTGCTGCTGCTGCTGCTGCTGCTGCTGCTGCTGCTGCTGCTGCTGCTGCTGCTGCTGCTGCTGCTGCTGCTGCTGCTGCTGCTGCTGCTGCTGCTGCTGCTGCTGCTGCTGCTGCTGCTGCTGCTGCTGCTGCTGCTGCTGCTGCTGCTGCTGCTGCTGCTGCTGCTGCTGCTGCTGCTGCTGCTGCTGCTGCTGCTGCTGCTGCTGCTGCTGCTGCTGCTGCTGCTGCTGCTGCTGCTGCTGCTGCTGCTGCTGCTGCTGCTGCTGCTGCTGCTGCTGCTGCTGCTGCTGCTGCTGCTGCTGCTGCTGCTGCTGCTGCTGCTGCTGCTGCTGCTGCTGCTGCTGCTGCTGCTGCTGCTGCTGCTGCTGCTGCTGCTGCTGCTGCTGCTGCTGCTGCTGCTGCTGCTGCTGCTGCTGCTGCTGCTGCTGCTGCTGCTGCTGCTGCTGCTGCTGCTGCTGCTGCTGCTGCTGCTGCTGCTGCTGCTGCTGCTGCTGCTGCTGCTGCTGCTGCTGCTGCTGCTGCTGCTGCTGCTGCTGCTGCTGCTGCTGCTGCTGCTGCTGCTGCTGCTGCTGCTGCTGCTGCTGCTGCTGCTGCTGCTGCTGCTGCTGCTGCTGCTGCTGCTGCTGCTGCTGCTGCTGCTGCTGCTGCTGCTGCTGCTGCTGCTGCTGCTGCTGCTGCTGCTGCTGCTGCTGCTGCTGCTGCTGCTGCTGCTGCTGCTGCTGCTGCTGCTGCTGCTGCTGCTGCTGCTGCTGCTGCTGCTGCTGCTGCTGCTGCTGCTGCTGCTGCTGCTGCTGCTGCTGCTGCTGCTGCTGCTGCTGCTGCTGCTGCTGCTGCTGCTGCTGCTGCTGCTGCTGCTGCTGCTGCTGCTGCTGCTGCTGCTGCTGCTGCTGCTGCTGCTGCTGCTGCTGCTGCTGCTGCTGCTGCTGCTGCTGCTGCTGCTGCTGCTGCTGCTGCTGCTGCTGCTGCTGCTGCTGCTGCTGCTGCTGCTGCTGCTGCTGCTGCTGCTGCTGCTGCTGCTGCTGCTGCTGCTGCTGCTGCTGCTGCTGCTGCTGCTGCTGCTGCTGCTGCTGCTGCTGCTGCTGCTGCTGCTGCTGCTGCTGCTGCTGCTGCTGCTGCTGCTGCTGCTGCTGCTGCTGCTGCTGCTGCTGCTGCTGCTGCTGCTGCTGCTGCTGCTGCTGCTGCTGCTGCTGCTGCTGCTGCTGCTGCTGCTGCTGCTGCTGCTGCTGCTGCTGCTGCTGCTGCTGCTGCTGCTGCTGCTGCTGCTGCTGCTGCTGCTGCTGCTGCTGCTGCTGCTGCTGCTGCTGCTGCTGCTGCTGCTGCTGCTGCTGCTGCTGCTGCTGCTGCTGCTGCTGCTGCTGCTGCTGCTGCTGCTGCTGCTGCTGCTGCTGCTGCTGCTGCTGCTGCTGCTGCTGCTGCTGCTGCTGCTGCTGCTGCTGCTGCTGCTGCTGCTGCTGCTGCTGCTGCTGCTGCTGCTGCTGCTGCTGCTGCTGCTGCTGCTGCTGCTGCTGCTGCTGCTGCTGCTGCTGCTGCTGCTGCTGCTGCTGCTGCTGCTGCTGCTGCTGCTGCTGCTGCTGCTGCTGCTGCTGCTGCTGCTGCTGCTGCTGCTGCTGCTGCTGCTGCTGCTGCTGCTGCTGCTGCTGCTGCTGCTGCTGCTGCTGCTGCTGCTGCTGCTGCTGCTGCTGCTGCTGCTGCTGCTGCTGCTGCTGCTGCTGCTGCTGCTGCTGCTGCTGCTGCTGCTGCTGCTGCTGCTGCTGCTGCTGCTGCTGCTGCTGCTGCTGCTGCTGCTGCTGCTGCTGCTGCTGCTGCTGCTGCTGCTGCTGCTGCTGCTGCTGCTGCTGCTGCTGCTGCTGCTGCTGCTGCTGCTGCTGCTGCTGCTGCTGCTGCTGCTGCTGCTGCTGCTGCTGCTGCTGCTGCTGCTGCTGCTGCTGCTGCTGCTGCTGCTGCTGCTGCTGCTGCTGCTGCTGCTGCTGCTGCTGCTGCTGCTGCTGCTGCTGCTGCTGCTGCTGCTGCTGCTGCTGCTGCTGCTGCTGCTGCTGCTGCTGCTGCTGCTGCTGCTGCTGCTGCTGCTGCTGCTGCTGCTGCTGCTGCTGCTGCTGCTGCTGCTGCTGCTGCTGCTGCTGCTGCTGCTGCTGCTGCTGCTGCTGCTGCTGCTGCTGCTGCTGCTGCTGCTGCTGCTGCTGCTGCTGCTGCTGCTGCTGCTGCTGCTGCTGCTGCTGCTGCTGCTGCTGCTGCTGCTGCTGCTGCTGCTGCTGCTGCTGCTGCTGCTGCTGCTGCTGCTGCTGCTGCTGCTGCTGCTGCTGCTGCTGCTGCTGCTGCTGCTGCTGCTGCTGCTGCTGCTGCTGCTGCTGCTGCTGCTGCTGCTGCTGCTGCTGCTGCTGCTGCTGCTGCTGCTGCTGCTGCTGCTGCTGCTGCTGCTGCTGCTGCTGGTGCTGCTGGTGCTGCTGGTGCTGCTGGAGAGCTGGAGGGCCTCGTAGCGGTTCGAGGTAGGCAGGGGCGGCCAGATGGTCGCGTCGGCTTTAGGGGGTGGAGGGGCGGCGCGGGCGCGATGGCGTCGTTGGGCGCGGTGCCACTTTAGGACTGCAGCGTCGGCTTCTTTCCTTGCAGGGCACTCAGGATGAGACGGTGTGTGGTCGCCGTTGCAGTTCCAGCAGTGTAGTTCACATTCATGTGGGATAGTCGTTGGGTCTTGGTCAGGAGGAAACGGTTGGCTGCAAATCGAGCACCGAACAAGGCTAGGCTTGTTAGGACAAACGTCGGCACGGTGTCCTATGGCGTGACAATGCGTGCATTGTTTGCTGTGGGGCTTTTGCGGGTAGACGCGGTACACTCCGTTGTAGAAGACGGCATAGCGTGGTAGACGGGGCCCTTCGACGGTGAGCAGAAGTGTGTTGGTACGTCCGAGACGGCGGGCGCTTAGGAGTCGGCTGCCGTCAACACGAAGGTTAGCGGCAAAGTCGTCTTCGGTAAAGTCCATGGTGATGCCGTGTATAACACCACGGGCGTTAAGGGGGTCGTTAGCTACGTACGAGGTGACTTCGTACTGGGTGTTGTTCAGTGAAACTTGCTTGAGTTGGAGCAGCTTGTCAGCAGCGGCTGGGTGGTGGGTATCGATGGCCAGGATGTTTTGCGAGGTGCGGAGTTTGATGTAGGTATTGTCACGTTCAGTCTTGGAAAGGCGGGCGGAATCCATGACGGACCGACAGAGCACAGGGAATAAAGTGTTGCCGAGGTTGAGGTGGTTCGCAAATTTCATGACGATCGTGGCTGCGGTGGCTTGCCGGGCGCCGCGGGAGCACAGCGATTGTGATTCAGCGCCTGGTCTGCTGACTGGCTAGGCGAGCTCCCCGCCGTTCCGGCTGCGAGCATGTTGGCGAGCGCGGGGGGCGTTGCCCCGGCGGTGCAGATGTAGGCTTGGCTTAGCGCGCCCGGCGTGGGCGGCCAGCCAGATGCTGATGTGCCAGAAAACGGCGCAGACACTTGGAATTTTGATTACCAGGCGTACAGGCGATGAAGTAGCACTCCTGTAGACCGGTTGGTGGCGATCCGAGGTCAGGAACCTGGACGTAGACGTGATTTTGCTGGAGCTCGGTGTGCGCACCGGCGATCACGGTGGCGCTGGTGGCGCCCTCCCGCGCTAGCATACATGTTTCAAGTAGCCCGCACAAGCTATGACCACCGAAAATGCCAGCAGAGCCATCTTTCAGCAGGTGGAAGAATAAGTTCAGTAGTGTGCCCCACCGGTGTGTCACGCCGCACCCGAGGGAAGCGTCAGGCGACCCACCGGTGGGCCACGACGCACAGAGATCAAAACTTTGATAAGGGGCTACGCAGCGAACGTGTTAACAGCCCTATTGAAAATATTGAGCGTGGATTCTGCGTGGCTATCTTTGCGTGTTTATTGCCACGCAAATGCGACGATTGAGCGAGGTCGCAGAACGCGAGACATATTTCACATAATTTGCGCAAGCCGAGCAGGGTCGCAAACGCGAGACATATTTCACATAATCTGCGCAAGCCGAGCAGGCTCGCAAACGCGAGACATCTCTCACATAAAGTGCACAAGCCGCGTAAGGCTCGCACAGAAGGAGACATCCTCGCGTAATATACGCAAGCCGGGTGAGGCTTCCAGAAACTCCGAGAGCCAAGGGTGAGTCCCAGAATGTGCAAGAGCCGAGTCTGGCTCACAGAGCACTAGACAGTGTGAAATGGAGTTACCATCATGATACCGATAACACCTTGCATGGCTGCAAGGCTCCTACATCACTGCTCAACACGTTACGCCAATGCCCTACCTTAAGGCCTCTTCATCTGTCTGTCACTGCCTCATTAAGCATGCATGTTCTGAGATAACAAGTTTTGCAGAAATGGTGTTTCGTGAGATGGCTCTCATGTGTGTAGCATGCTCGCAAAAGGACAGAGATAAGGTCACCTTAACTGGCTTTATTAATGCCACAACCCTCATGATGGGTGCCACACAGTGGCCAAACAATTTCTTCAGTTTCTCCATGTCCAGCAGGATGGCGTCTTGATACAAGTTCTCACTATGCAGCACCTGCAAAAAGGTAGCAGTATATGCAAAAAACTTCAGTTAATCTGTTTTCTGGAAATTCCAGAAAAGGGCACAAGTAGTTCTTCCATTAATGAACTAGTGATGATTTCGAAACGTTTTAGGTTTGAAATACAGACACTGGAAAACCCGACTCAAGCACGCAGGCTGCTCAGCATCAAACCTGCACAAAATCTAATAACCGTGTCACAGAGGCATTTTGAAGGCTTTCAAATGGCTATCAACTCAGTGGCACTTGAATGCAGCTAAATGGGCATTTCCAATAGCCACAGAGTCCCTAGAACAGTGTGGACATCTATCAAGATTTGGAGGCTTTTCAGTGGTAGAAATTTGCACTCATACATGGAGCACTCGCAACTATACACTAAGGAATAAAATGAAAGCAATTTAATCGCTGAAAGAATACTCAAAATGAAATGTACAACTTATTTCACTGAAAAAAAAGAAGGCTGGCCACAAAACACTGCAGCAAGCATATTATCACTGTCGCCAATAGCACAAAAACAATGAATACCACCTTTTCAAAACTGCGTGAGTGCTACAACAGCTTCCCAGCAAAATTATCAACTGTGACAGTGGCGCCCCAGCAGCTTGGTGCGAGATGATGAAATATCTCTACGGCGATCAAGTATTCTGTGTAGCAGCGGCATAACCACCGAGTTGAAGTGCAAATCTCAAAGCTCAATCTCCCACCTTAACTGTTATCTTTAAATACATATTTAAATTCATTGGAGCGTGCTGCAGAAGTAGGTGGTCAGATCATTCGAGAGGACACCTGCAAGCTATCTCAGGAGACGAAAGATCTGATGAAGAAACGCCAAAGCATGAGGACGTCTAACTTCAGAGATAGAATATAACTAGGAGAGCTATCGAAGTTATTTATAAGTGCAAGGTAGCCAACATAAGAAAGTTTAACATGGAGAAAACCTAGCATGCTCAAAAGCATGGAGGTAGCCTAAAATCAGTGAAGAGAAAACTAATCACAGGTAAAAACCAGATGTATACGCTAAATGACAAAGAGGGCAATGTCATAAGCAATATGGATAAGATAGTTAAAGTAACCGAAGAGTTCTACACAAATCTCTACAGTAGTGAATGTAATCAGAATGTTACAGAGAGAGGCAGTAGAGCACAGCAATGGGACATCCCGCCAGTAACGAGGGAGGAAGTAAAGCAAGCCTCAGGAGCAATGCAAAGGGGTAAAGCAGCTGGTGAGAATCAGGTAACAGCAGATTTGTTGAAGGATGGAGGCGAGATTATGCTATAGAAACTAACCACCCTGTATACGCTTGCCTCGTGACCACGAGCGTATCAGGAGCTTGGAAGAATGCGAACATTATTTTAATTCATAAGAAAGAAGATGTCAAGGACTTGAAGATTTACAGAGCGATCAGCTTACTATCCATTGTCTACAAGGTATTTACTAAGGTAATCAATAATAGACTCAGGACAACCTTCGAATTCAATCAACCAAATGATCAGGCAGGCTTTCGTAAAGGATACTCAACAAGAGACCACATTCATGCAATCAATGAGGTGATAGAGAAATGGGCAGAATAAAACCAACCCCAATATATAGCCTTCATTGACTGCCCGACAGCAATTGACTCGGCGGAACCACAGCTGTCATGCAGGCATTGTGGAATCAGGGTGTAGAAGAATGTTATGTGAAAATATTGGAAGATATTTATAACGACTGCACAGCTACCATAGTTCTACATAAGGTCAGCAATAAAATTCCAATTAAGCAAGGTGTCAGGCAGGGAGACACGATTTCACCAATGCTATTCACCGCCTGTTTACACGAGGTGTTCCGCGGTCTGAAATGAGAACAGTTGGGGATATGAGTTACTGGAGAATACCTAAGAAATTTGCGATTCCCTGATGACATTGCCTGGCTAAGCCACTCAGGATATGAGCTGCAAAGCATGATGAATGAGTTAGACAGGCAGAGCAGAATTGTGGGGCTAGAAATGAACATGCAGAAAACTAAAGTAATGTTCAATAGCCTTGCAAGGGAACAGCAGTTCGCAATTGGTAGCGAGGTTCTGGAAGTAGTAAGAGAATATGTCTACTTAGGGTAGGTAGTGACCGCTGGTCCGGATCATTGGAGGGAAATAACTAGAAAAATAAGAACGGGGTGTAGCGCATATGGCAGGTTCTCTCAGATCGTGAAAGGCAGTTTGCCAATATCCCCCAAGAGAAAAGTCTAACACAGCTGTATCTTACTGGTACTAACCTATGGGGCAGAAATGCGGAGGCTAACAATGAGGGTTCAGCTTAATTTATGGACAACGCAGCGAGCTATGGAAAGAAAAATGATAGGTGTAACGTTAAGAGACCGGAAGCGGGCGGAGTGGGTGAGGGAAAAAACGCGGGTTAATGACATCCTATTTGAAATCAAGAGGAAGAAATGGGCTCGGGCAGGGAATGTAAGGCGAAGGCAAGATAACCGCTGGTCCTTGAGGGTAACGGAGTGGATTCCAAGAGAAGGTAAATGTAGCAGGGGGCGGCAGAAAATTAGGTGGGCGGATGAGATTAAGAAGTTTGCGGGGATACGGTGGCCACAATTGGCAGAGGACAGGGTTAATTGGAGAGACATGGGAGAGACCTTTGCCCTGCAGTGGGTGTAGTCAGGCTGATGACGATGAATTGTAACTAATGTATACAGCTTTCTATGCATTACAGTTATATGTGTCTGGCCTGCTACAGCCTAGAATTCTTCCATTACAAAATAGGGAAGTGGATAGCACAATTACAGCACAACAGTGGCTATGAAAACAGATATGGCACATCTGCAGGAGTAGTCCTGGAAAGTGCATGTTTCTCAGTCAGAGCCAATAACACACTAAATTCACAGATGCCATCTCTCGTGTATGTCAACAGGCTATCACAGAAGCTCAGACAAGGAAGACTATCAAGAAGGAATAGCACCCAGAGATGAGGGGCAAAGGAAGTACAAATCATGTGCAATGACTCACAACTGAATTTACTGCCAGAAACCTCATTGCAATCGTAATTACAATTGTAATCAAGTAGGAAGGTTGATGCTTCCATTGCGCATGACACTGTTTTTAGCTGAGCGGTCGGGAGCTTGGCAGTTCCTTGCATCTGCTAGACATGGTGCCGAAAAACAAAGGCAGCATTGGAAAAATTCCCCTGTCCAGATGGACAAGTGAAAATGACCCACAAGATTGTGGAGATGAGGCAGCTCGGTATGCAAGTTCTACTCCCTTAATATTGGGTTGATGCAACAGCCGGCCTGGACAAAGTGCACGTGCCTTCAAATCGTAATGCGCGAAATTTATTGGTGCACTATGTAATTTGCACAATCTAAATTAGGCTATGAAATCAAAAAAATTCACTAATACTGCCTTCCATTTACTTTCATTTACTTTGATACAACCTTTATCTTCAATCATGTAGCAAAGGAAAGAGAAAAAACACCACGAGCACAGTTTACATTTGTTACGCTGTGCTTGACATTGTGCTTTTTTCACTTACTAAAGCCTGTCTTCCATTAGTCAATGAGTGGGCAAAGGTGCTCAAGCTTATTAGGGGCCAAAAGGCCCTCACAACCTTGCACCTGGCTCCAGCATTCTTCGAAGAATGAAATAACTGCTGTATGTACGGAATGATCGCCATCCTATGTCACTCTTCTTCCAATGGACGCATTTCCTGATAGCTATTTTTGGTAAGGCTTTTGCATACAGTAGTTAAAACAGATGCCAAAACATCAGCACCTTGAAGGCCGGCCACAAGTCACAAAAACCTTTCGTTTACAAAATATATGCACGAAGGCAACAGAGCTGCAGAGGCAAGACATGTTATCCTAGCAGTAGCTGCAGTACAAGTACCACTACTGTCAAAAATCTAAAAAAGTTGTACTGCTGTTTTTTGCCCACCTGTCTTACTGTTGCATTCGTGAGTATATTTGGCAGGTCAAAATTTCTGGCGGTTATCAGCCAGGCTTCATTTTTTTTCGTATGTTCTAACATTTGCGAGCACAAGCTTTGTAAAAAAATGTAAAGGACAAAGAAATGTGATCACGGTTAAAGAATGCAGTGCGAAAAGACAAAAAGAAACGAAGAAATGGACACCCGCCAGTACTGTCCACTTTTTCATTTGTCCTTGTTTTTTCACACTGCATTCTTTAACCATGATCACTGACCAACAAGTCCAAACAGCTACTTTAGTTGAAAAGAAATGTGGCCTTTCAATTGTGGTCATTCCATACTTACACAAGTTATATTATTCTGTAAGAACTCTACTGTTATATACAAGCTCGAAGTGCCTTTCTGATGCCTACTCAGCTTATTGAGCACTTCTGGCCACTTTTTAACAAATGAAAGATGGGAGCATGTAAGCGAAACGAGTGCAATGTCGAGCATGCTTCGACTTGTATAGATAGCGCTATTGGTGCTATGTATCTAACTTGTACTCGAAGGTGTATAACCAGAACAGCTGCTGCATCAGCCAGACATGAAAGGTGTACGAACTTATTTCGAGGAACACTGGCCTCACGTCTCGCTGCTGATTGTAAGACATTCCTCTGTATTCTGAGTTTTCTAACACCACCATCATTTTTTGGCACCGTGACCATATCATACAAGAATTTGAGACCTACTGCATACCTAAAGAAAATTTGTGTGTAAGCCAAGCATCAGCCATTCTATGCAATAAGAAGTCTAAGTGAAAAAGATTCCATGTAAATTAGAGAAAGCCTTGCCATTTTTGTACTTCTGCTTCTATGACTGCTTGCTGGATTTTTTTTTCATCATCAGCCTGACTACACTCACTGCAGGGCAAAGGCCTCTCCCATGTCTCTCCAATTAACCCTCTCCTTTGCTAGTTGCCGCCACTGTGTTCCCGCAAACTTCTTAATCTCATCCGCCCACCTAACGTTCTGCCGTCCCCTGCTACATTTGCTTTCTCTTGGAATCCACTCCGTTACCTTTAAGGACCAGCGGTTATCTTGCCTTCGCATTACATGCCCTGCCCAAGCCCACTTCTTCCCCTTGATTTCAACTAGGATGTCATTAACTCGCGTTTGTTCCCTCACCCACTCCGCCCTCTTCTGATCTCTTAACGTTACACCTATCATTTTCCTTTCCATAGCTCGCTGCGTTGTTCTTAACTTAAGCTGAACCCTCTTTGTTAGCCTCCACGTTTCTGCCCCATAGGTGAGTACCGGTAGGATACAGCTGTTATATACACTTTTCTCTTCAGGGATATTGGTAAGCTACCATTCATGACCTGAGAGAACCTGCCATACGCGCTCCACCCCATTCTTATTCTTCTAGTTATTTCCCCCTCATGATCCGGATCTGCGGTCACTACCTGCCCTAAGTAGACATATTCTCTTACTACTTCCAGCACCTCGCTGCCAATTGCGAACTGCTGTTCCCTTGCAAGGCTATTGAACATTACTTTGGTTTTCTGAATGTTAATTCTTAGCCCCACCGTTTTACTCTGCCTGTCTAGCTGATTGATCATGCTTTGCAGTTCTTGTCCTGAGTAGCTTAGCAAGGCAATGTCATCAGCGAATCGCAAATTACTCAGGTATTCTCCATTAACTCTTATCCCCAACTCTTCCCATTCCAGTCCTCGGAATACCTCCTGTAAGGAAGCAGTGAAGAGCATTGGCGAGATCGGGTCTCCCTGCCTGACACCTTTCCGTATTGGAATTTTATTGCTGACTTTATGGAGAACTATAGTAGCTGTGCAATCTTTATAAATATCTTCCAATATTTTCACATAGCACTCTTCCACACCCTGATTCCGCAATGCCTGCATGACAGCTGAGGTTTCAACTGAGTCGAATGCTTTCTCGTAATCAATGAAGGCTATATATAGGGGTTGGTTATATTCTGCACATTTCTCTATCACCTGATTAATATCACCTGGAATGGAAGAATGCTTCCACACCAGTTAGAAGCATTCTTCCATTCCTTATCTCTATACAGTATTCCTCTGCCAAATGACTGAGTAACCCAGATAGCAATTCCTAAGTAGGGAGGGGGCCTTCCACAGTGACCACACAGGGGCCTTCAAGTTCTTGCAGCAATCAAAACATCCCTTTGTAACACTGGCCTTGAATGCACCACTATACTTTTGTGGCAGGCCAAATACTTATACAATTTATGTTTCAAAACCACACAGAAATCCACAACTGCCATTAAGAAAACAACCTAGTATTGTAACCATAAGCGTACCTGGCCAGCATGATCAGCATGGAAAGGCACACAGCTTGTGTGCAGCTCCTAAAATGAAAGCAAATTCACATGATTAATTGCAATTTCCACAAAGACATTCTTGAAAAATCATGTTTTTGAACCTCTCAGCCTTATGCCTGCCTTATTGCTCCTGCAGCAATGAGGCAAATCTGAGCACAGCTTGGGGTGAGCTGGTGGTATCACATTACGCACCTGACACTACATGCATCAATCCATTTGTATGAGCTTGGTAACGATAATGGTGGGTTGATGAGATTAAGAAGTTTGTGGGGATACAGTGGCCGCAACTGGCAAAGGACAGGGTTAATTGGAGAGACATGGGAGAGGCTTTGCCCTGCAGTGGGTGTAGTCAGGCTACTGCTGCTGATGATGATGATGACAGCCTGAGCACACCTACAAAGTAAAACTGTGAACTCGACCCAGCACCACTTTACTGTGTTGAAAGAGAACAGGTACAATTGAATTGCTGCATTACCTTGTTATTATCATTAAAAAGTAGAGGGCTCTAACGACTTTCTAATTTACATCGAAACGAATGGGTAACAGTGAACTTTCACGGATTACACTAAGAGGCACTGAAAATCCAACACAGCTGCCCAAGAGAATATTAGGCAGCCGCGCTAGCCTTCTTTTGCACTATGCTACCTGATACCAGATTAAAATTCCAGAGCAATTTACTCATACTCTAGCTCTGGGATACGTTATGTCCCAGACTGATGCAGCTGTCTTACTAAAAGCAGAGAAGCTTTCTGTGTGGGTCATGTGTGCTGTGGCGTGAACACATGCACAGGATCACCTGCTACCATTCAAGTCCTCTGTGTGCACAAATGCAGGTGCAATAGAAAACCCACATCACAAATTTGGCTAGTCTGGTCGGCCAAGCATGGGCCAGCTGATAGCACGAAGCAGCAGGTGCGACACGTACCATCATCATCAGCCTGACTACGCCCACTGCAGGGCAAAGGAATCACTCATGTCTCCACATTAACCCTGTCCTTTGCTAGGTGTGGCCACCATATCCCCGCAAACTTCTTAATCTCATCCGTCCATCTAACTTTTTGCCACCCCCTGCTATGCTTGCATTCTTTTGGAATCCAGTCCATTACCCTTAAGGACCAGCGGTTATCTTGTCTTCGCATTACAAGCCCCGCCCAAGCCCATTTCTTCCTCTTAATTTCAAGTAGCATGTCATTAACCCGCGTTTGTTCCCTCACCCACTCCGCCCCCTTTTGGTCTCTTAATGTTAGACTTATCATGTTTCTTTCCATAGCTCACTTTGCTGTCCTTATCGTTTGGCACGTGTTTTTTTTTTTGTAATAAGGCATAAAGTATTATACACGGATTACCACATGGCATCCTCCTATGACCGCTAAATAGTTTATAATCAAATTTCTTTCTCCTGCTGTATTTGTTTCGGTTTCAACAGCTGAATGATGGCTGTGACGTCTAAGCGAGGTTATTGGTCGCGTGAGGCATGAAAAACTGCAATACAATTGGTACTTCTGGGTCTTAAGGAATGCTGGCGTCAGCGCTGTAGCGAATTAAAATGATGAAGCAGCGATTATAAGTGCAGTTTTTCCACGCCTCACGTGACCTATAACCGCTCTTTGATGTCATAGCCATAGTCAAATTGTTCACCGAAACAGGATGGCAGAAAAATTTGATTATAAATTATTTAGCGGTCGTACGCGAATACCAGATCGTGATTCATGCATAGTAGTGTCTTCCGCATCATTATAGAGAAGAAAACATGCCACCAAGATTAGGTGTCTATACACTTTTAAGCTGAACTCTTTTCATTAGCCTCCACGTTTCTGTCCCAAAAGTGAGAAACATGCAGGCTGAAGAAAAGATTTCAGCTGAAGTATCAAAGTGGCTCTAATCACACGATGAAGCGGAAAAACTCTCGACACTTGAACAGAGAACAAATAGGAATTCCAACAAAATTTTAGATTCTTGTAAGGCTATCAAGCATTTCTGAATATTGTAAACTACACTTTCACACATACAGTAGGCATGTATGCCAAGCTCACATTCAGTATCCCTGTTTTCCGGCTGTAATTATCACGGTCTGAGCTCAGTTACAGATTTAAAACCAGCCAAAAGATGCAATACAGGAAAAGAGAAGAAAACAGGTTGGACTATCAATTGAATTTTTTGTGAAGGAAAAGAAGGCTCGCATGAAGATGCGCACACATGACCCACACCAGCGAAAGGCAGGACAACAAATAACTGTCACTGATATACAAGCACGTCATCTAAAAAAGAAAATTCTTTCCGTTGAAGATTGACTAATGGCTTCGCTACTCATGCAGCCGTTGCCTTGGAGATATGCATCAAATACCTTACAGATTTGTTTACCACTTCTATACACCACTGAAGTGTCACAGAAATCAGGCGTGCACACTGATGGGTCATCTTATGATTTACACTCACGACATTGGCACTGTAGTGCCAGATTAGAAGCTGCCTTCCCCCTAACGAGTTAGGGCTTACCCAGGAACACATTACAGACACCTGCACATATCCCTGAAGTAGTTTCTTGCACAAGCTAGCGGAATGGGATAAACCACTTCTTGCAAGCCCTGAACCTAGTTTTATGGGATACCATACTGCTATCCCGGTTTTTAACAGCAGCGCAAATGCCACCAACACAATGCTTGGCGCAAAAATTCCATTTAAAAATTTTCCCGCCACTCGATTTGAACTCACTAACCCCCGAATGCAGAAATGTAACTTGACTCGTAATTGACTTGCGCTGGTCTGAAGACAGCTTCATCGTGTGCCACAAACCTTACTCGACTTGGAACGAGGCGTGCGCCGTGCTTGACTTGACCGAAGGCGGCCAAGTTTCAAGTCAGCGTCTGGGCTAGCTTGGAACCGACTTGCTGCGTTGTTCTCCAACATGGCAGCCAACCGTAAAGTCGCCCGCAGGATTTCTGCCTTTGAGTTCGCGTGCTACGCCATGGATGTTGCTTTTTCGGAGGCGCATTCTATCCCGAAGGTTCCGCGACCGGCACTCTGCGATCGGATAACCCCATGGAGGTTTACAATCAGGAACAATTCCTCGCGCGGTAGAGGTTCACGAAGAACCCCGTACGACAGCTACTGGCTATGTTGCCTCTACGAGAAAGTGCCGACAACCGGGGAAAGCCTGTGCCTCCCATGCTGCAGTTGCTGATGGCACTCAGGTTTTATGCCGCTGGCACGTTCCAAACAGTCACCGGGGACTTCGTGCGTATTCCGCAGTCAACGGTGTGCCGCTCAGTTGGCAAAATGACAGTGCTTATAGCGAAGCACCTGTGCCCAATGCTTGTGTGCTTTCCCGACGTGTCCCAGTTTGCAAAAGTGATGCGGAATTTCTATGAGCTGGCCGAGTTTCCAGGTGTAACGGGTTGCATTGACTGCACACACGTACGAATCAAGGGTCCCGGCGGTGAAGACGCGGAAGTCTTTCGTAACCGCAAGGGCTACTTTTCAGTCAATGTGCAGGTAAGCAATGAAAATTGTAGCTTTCTGCGCACTTTTTTCTTGCAACGCGTGTGGACTTTTTTTTTTTCGAGATGCTATGAACGTACTACCGTGATCTTGCTTGTCTAGAGTGCTGGCGGGTGAAATAATGCGAAATATGTCGCTGTGTACAATACTGCGCTCGAAGTCCAGCTTTTCCTTTTAAACACAGTGACTGCTTTAGAATGTAGCTTTGTTCACAATGCAGACCACCGTCGTAGCGCTGCAATGTGTTTCTTTTTGCTAGTAGCACTTGAAAGCAGGTTTCACAAGTGTTCTGGATTTCTTCAATGAAACACTACCGTGTCAACAGCGTCCATACTTTGCAGGTAGTTTATCCCGAACCCACAAAATAAAAGGCGCCGTACGCCCCCTAGTTTTGCTGACTGCTGTATTGCTTGTTTGATGCAGGCTGTCACTGGACCACAGCTTCAGTTCTACGACATCGTTGCGAGCTGGCCAGGTTCGGTGCACGATAGTCGCATCTTTGACAATTTCCGCCTGCGGGTTTTGTATCAGGAGAGCCGGGTACCTGGTGTGCTGCTGGGAGACGCTGGGTATGGATGCCAGCCATCCCTAATGACACCGCTCTCAAACCCTGGGCCGGCAAACACACCATAAGGAAGGCAAGTTAAAATTCAGAAGGCACTTTGACTGTCTAAAGTGCGTAGAGGCGGAAGCGTTTTCCGCACCACTTTGACTGCTTCTGTGGCACTGGTGGCGTCACATGTAATTGAGTACTAATTACTAAGTGATGACAAATCACTAATTAATGGTTAATTACTGATTTGTGCCTGAATACTAATTAACTGCTGATTGGTGACGCTTAAGCTTCGCCTTAGGAGTGGAACGCGACAGCGTGTTGTAGCGGTGCCAGGCAGTCCACGGAACACCGCCACCCGTTCGGCGCGATGCCTTATCCTTTGAACGCTTTTTGAGGAAAGGAAAGGGCGCAGTAATTCTGTCATCTCGGTGGACACCCCAACCGCACCGTAGAGGAAGGGAGGAAGTGGGAGTGGAAGAAGGAAGACAAAGATGGCCCGTAATGAAGAAAATGAAAATTGTATTTCAGGAAAGTATATTACGCAGTAACTGTCTCACATATCTCGGTGGACACCCGTCAAAATTCAGGGGGGCACTTTTTTGACCAAAAGTGCGGTCACTGATGTGTGGTTAAGATGTTAAGCTTCGCCTCTAATGCTGAATTCCAATGGCAGATCGAGACCGCTCCGTCGGATCGCGTACGGAGCGCGTCGTAGCGCGTAGATTTGCCACCTCCCAGTTTGCGATTGGAATGCCAGTGCTCCCTCGGGAGCGCGACGCCAGCGCCGCAGCGGCGAGCCGCGGAAACTAGGCGCGCCGCCGGAGCGGACGCCCTGCTAGCTTCGTGTTCGAGTGCGACAGGCGTTGCGCGAGGCGCGATCTCCGCGTTGACAGACGCCGTCTCGGCGAAACAAAAAGGAGGTAGTACGAAGGCTGTAATGTAAAACCAAAACCAAAGCGTATGTACAGGATGGTCCACTCTCCGTGAACACGCGAGTATGCGGCCGCGGTCTTCGGAGAGCCAGTGAGCCTCGACGCCAGTGGCGGACGACGCGCAGGCAAGTTGCTCGCTGCTCGATTTTCCAGCCTTGCGACTGCGAGACGCAAGCAGCTGAACCAATCAGCGAGACAGTCGAGCTTTCGGCAACAACGCCGCCCGCGGACACGCCGAGCGACGAACTGCGCTGCCCCCCGGCCAACGTTTCTCCCTGGCTGCCGTAGTCGTCGCTAAGCCTAACTGTTTTTCATCGATGCCGCAGCTGAGGGCGCTTTGGAATTGGCCAGCGCTGTAGTAAAGGTGCTACTCGCGTCACCGTTTTACTGTGTTCCTCGTGTCATAATAAAATAAAGACGTATATGATCGATTTCTGCGACGCCTCCAACAGCGGAGCTAGCAGACAGCAGGCGAGCCGCACTGGTCATCAGGAAGAAATTTGCTTGTATCGCAATTATCACTTCTACCAGCAACTCGGTATTGGCCAACGATCCTCAAAAATGATTCATTTTTTACATTCCTCTACTCCAGGGCTTGTTATGAACGCGAACAAAGAATATTAGCGCATTTTTCTGACGCCGGCGGCAGGCATATACAGGCCGGCAGCTTCACACTCGCTGTCCGTTTCAGACGAATCTTCACTGCTGGACTCTGAGCTTTCAGTGCCCGAGTCCGAACTGTCACTTCCATGAAGTCACTTCCATTAGTGCCGCACGGCTCGAAGCAAGATCATTGCCGTGCACTGTTGACTGGAAAGTGCCCGTCTGTCCCGGCTCGCCCGGCTCACCACGTAGCGACGACAGGAACGAAGCGGCTGCTGCCGGTCGCGACAGGAAGCAGACGCGGCGGAAAAGAAAACGTCACGCGAGGTTCCGGTCAAATCCGCCGATTTCGGCAGATCAAGAATCGCTGCTCCACGGAGCGATCCGGGATTTACGCCTGATCCCGATCTGCCATTGGAACATACAACTCGAGCTCCCATTTTACCATTGGAATACGACTGATCCAAACCGAGCAAAAAAACTTGATCCCGATCTGCCATTGGAATTCAACATAAGAGTGGAACGCGACAGCGTCTTGCAACGCTTCCAGGAGTCCATAGAACGCCATCGCCCATTCGGTTATATGCGTGGCTCGTCGATAAATTGGTTTTTGAGGAAAGGGAATGTATCTGTCTCTCATATCTCGGTGGACACCTAAACCGCGCCAGAAGGGAAGGGAGGAGGATGGGAGTGAGCGAAGATACCGTATTCACTAGACGCACCTTTGTTCTTCCCACGCCATCGAGCTGGCATGGTAGAGTGGATAGCATGCTCGTCTCACACTCCGAAGACCGGGGTTCGATTCCCGAGCTCGACCAATTTCTTAGTCGGTTTTATTTATTGATATGGTCTGACTAGAAAAGTTAATTATGCTAATTTAGTAATTAAGCTACTAACTAAGCTCAGTCCCACTGACTTGGAGCATCGCTATACGATCCTTCAATTGGTTGCTTGGTTACTAGCTGAAGTACAATTGGCCCCGTTTGAAATTCGCGCACTCTGACGTCACGACCATTTCGACCAACTGAAAAGCGTGACATTTCTGTCGACAACTGCTGCTTACAACGATTAGACATTAAAGGCTTTCGCCTTAATAAGGTGACAGTGACGTTGCATGACACACACTTTGACCACACCTTTGAGGTGCGGCTTCGAGTCGTTGCACATACAATCGAGGCCTCATTAATATGGACCACTCGAACTATGAACATTTGTTCTGGCTGCACGCGTCTATGCACGTGTGTTTTCACGCTTTACGGTGGCAGTCAATGCGCCTTAACACCCCCTGCATTGCATGAATGGGTGCTAAAATTCTCTCCATGCGCTATGCTGAAAACCACAATCAGCAGCTGTCAGCACAGTGAGCAGAGTTTTTCGGCATGCAAACAGTCGTAGTAGGAGATACTTAATCTCACAAAGAGAAGCCATCACTCATCTCATGGGCCACTAGGTGCTTCAAACGTGCTTCAGCCTGCACTGCATGATTTTAAAGATAAAGGCAATCAGAATAATGTGCCTGGAGCTTCCAAGATTTTCCGGTTTCCACTTTGCTGCCTGCCACTATGCACAGAAGTAGTCCATAATCAGGAAGCGTTTTATTTTCAGAACATTTTTTATCTACGATTTGTTATTCCCAACGACTTGCCTTAGCAGGACTTTTACTTGCTAGCCAAAGTGTCCATATTAACGAGGTATGACTGTACAAGGCAGTGTGTAATATTCCTTTATTCAAACAGGTACCAGAAGGGCCGCATGAAGACACGCAACAGTGTCGAAAGGGCCTTTGGAGTGTGGAAGCGCCGCTTCCCTTGCCTGAACGTGGGGCTGCAGCACAAGCCAGAAAAAGCGGTCTGCATCATAACAGCCTGCGCAGCACTCCACAACTTTGGCTGCTTGATAAAGGAGCCGCAACCTCCTAATGGCAGAGCTGCAGTGAACCCCACCACAACTACAGCGGCAAGGCGACCGCTGCACATGCCACCTGTTAATGACCTGTTTGACAGCACAACAGGGATGCAAGCATGGCAGCTTCTCATCCAGAAGAGCTTCACTTAGGTAAGAAACACAGAATTCTACACACCGTTCCATGCATTTGGAGTCAAGCATGCTTGCAAAGTGCAGGTACGTGTACTGCCCACGCCCTGCATTTAATTTTGCAAGGAGAAAGCCTTCAGATTTCTTCTCAGCTTGTACAACTTTACAAAGCTCTTTTCCTTGTTAGTGCTACTGAATTTGTTGAGAGAGCGTCTGTTTTTCTCATGACATTCTTCAAGAGTGCTGCATTGACCTTGCAGGAGGAGAATACAATCAAGCTGCATCTACAGAAGGGCAACTTCTCCAAATGGGCGACCCGTTGTATGGGAGCTCCATCATTAATGGCCACTGCTGGAATGACTTCCGCGCCATTTCTGCATCTTTCTGCAGCAGGATTGAGGACACTGTCGGCGCTCACACTGCAGAAATACATATATGCTGCTGTAATTATGTGCTTGTGTGGCTGTCATGGCTGATCTCCTGTGGCTGCCTTTTAAAAGGACTATAGACACAAAAGATTTGCTTTCATGTTTTCTTCTTTGAAATGATGCGTTATGTATATACATGGATCACCTAATGGTATTCACATAATACTGCTAATTAATTTATAATAGAATTTCTTGAGGTTGTTGCAGCTTATCAACCAAAAGATGGCTGTAGCGTATTGTTGACCATTAGGTCACGAGAGACAGGAAAAAAAAATTGGCATTACAACTGCCGATATGTCGTTTGTTCTCACTCCAGGTCTTCAAGCAGGCTGGCGAGTATTGTAGAGACTTTTAAATCTACGCATCAGTGTTTATATTGCAGGCTTATTTGTGCCTCACGTGGCCTAAGGCCAACTATACGTCACAGCCATCGTTCGTTTGATGAAACCAAAAGAGCATGAAAGAACAAATTCAATTATAAATTATTTCACAGTTGTAGGCAAATGCCACACGCTGTTCAATGTATTTTTTAATGTCTAACACATCATTTAAAGAAGGAAACGTGCAAGTTAAACTACGTTTGATTATTTTCTGCGCGGGTTTTCACCTCCCAAAGCGGTTAGAGCTGGGGGGATGCCGTAGCAGAGGGCTCCAAAATATCGGCCATCTGAGGTTCTTTAACGTGCACTGACATCGCACACTACACAGGCCTCTAACATTTCACTTCCACTGAAATTTGACCGTCGCAGCTAGGATCTAACCTGCGTCTTTTGGGTCAGTAGCTCAGCACTCTAACCACTGAGCCACAGCGGCGGCAAACTCAAATTGCGTGTCTATAACCTTTAATGCTCTCACTATCGTTATGCTTGGGCACTTTGTTGGAAAGACTCAAGGTGCGGACCCGTTCATTCATGAACAGGAAAGCTACTGTGTACTCAGAGTTAGGCTGTAGATTTTGTTACATAGCCGGCGCTAGCTTCAGTGCTCCAGCGTACGTAAGGCGGTGGAGTTGTTCTGTTTTTCGCCGAGTTGTCTCTCTTGACATCTATTCAAACCCAGGCTCTATTTGGTAGCATGTCTTGAGTCTACAGGCTGAGGAAGGACTGAAGCTTTGAACTTTCGAAAACAAAAACAAACAGGTTTAATGGAACATTTACGAAAACTTATTTACATACTGAAAAGGTTTCACGAGCAAAGGGCCAGGAATGAAAGTTCATAGTGACGACCGACTGGATCATCCTTTTTTCCAAGGCTCAGAGCATCTTGGCTCGCAGAACATTACAGTTTGATCCCCTGAGGTCGAGCCCATCCCTCAGGCTGTAGGCAGTGAAACGCAGGGCACATCCCACTCAGGATGGAATCAAAACAAAACAGCACAACGCTGCAGCAGAAGAAACGAAGCATGGTCTTCTGTCAAAGTCGCAATAGCCTGAAATATTTGTTGGCAGTGCAGTTTATTACATCAACGTAGATGTCGTGATGTTGATCACGGTCAGACTGGTGAAAATTGGCACACTGATAGGGCTGACAGATGCCACTTTGATGCGATTCACAGCTTTTAACCAATGCTTCAATTAGTGAAATGTAATATATGCTGTGCAATGTGGGAACTCGCACAGGTAGTGTGGACGGCCACAGTCCTTGTTCCAGCACTGCTTCTCAGCAGGCTGGCGTTCGCAAGCGCTCACCAGAGCTTGTTGGAGCTTCGTCAACTTTGTCTTCTGTCTTCTTCCTCTTCTTCATCGGCGCTAGCCGCTGTTGCAGCAAACCACAACTCTCTTTCTTATACCCCCGGGATGAAAAGGCGCCATCCTGGCCGCCTAAAGGCACGAGACGACGGCTGGGTCGTAGTACGGCTTCAGGCGGTCTAAGTGCAAAATTTCACGGCCGCGGCGGCGACGATCAGACGAAGGCGTGATGGGCTCCACGAGATAGTTAACAGGCGATGTCTGCTGCACAACGCGATAGGGGCCCTGGTATTTGCTCAGCAGTTTTGTAGACTGTCCTGGGCTGGAGGAGGGCACCCAAAGCCAAACCAAGGATTCAGGAAGATAGGGCGGCGGCAGACCGGAAGAAGCGGCCCGGGAGCTTTTCTGACGGTGCTGGTCGTGTGAAGTAAAAGAACGGGCGAGTTGACGGCATTCTTCGGCATGCGCAGCAGCCTGAGAAACGGTTGTAAATTCGGACGAATCGGTGCGGTAAGGAAGTACGGTGTCCATGATGGAGGAAGGCTCATCATCATCATCATCATCATCATTTATTTACCCTTAAGGGCCCCAGGGGGCATTACATAAGGGGGGGGGGGTCGAACAGTAATCAAGTCACAAAGAACAAAGAACAAAGTTGGAACATAAACTTAGACACATGTAGATACAGTTGTGAACACTTCAAAAGAAAAACAAGCGAGTAAGTAGGTAAACACATGAAAAAGGAAAAAAAAGAAAATAAAAAGAAAAAGGCCTTCAACAGGAATCATTTGGGGAATAAATCAATTAATATCTGTTTAAATTTTAGGGAATTAACTTCATTCACAACACTGTCAGGAAGGACATTCCACTCGGCTATGGCAGCTGGCAAGAACGAGGAATTGAACGCATTGGTTGAACCATGAATGCGTTGAATACTACGGCAATTAATCAAACGTCGCGATGATCTTAAAGGGGGCAAATTTAGGCTCTCACGCAGTTGGGGAAAATTATAATAAAGTTTATGAAATAGACAGAGCCTTGCTATCTTACGACGGGATGCCAAGGAAGGTAAACCAACGGAGGATTTGATATTAGTAACACTCGACCAAGAATCATAATTTGATGTTATAAACCGAGCAGCTCGATTTTGAATGGCCTCTAACATATGTGCTAAATACTCTTGATGGGGATTCCAAATGCTCGATGCATATTCAAGTTTAGTGCGGATGAAAGTTTCGTATGCGATTAGTCTAACCTTAGGGGGAGAAAATGTGAGCGATCGTCTGATGAATCCTAGTGATTTGGAAACGCTAGCAGCCAGGGACGTAATGTGCTTCGACCAGTTAAGATCACTTGTTATTTCTTTGCCGAGGTATCTGTAGGATTCAACTTCAGATAGCGCGGTCGTGTTTAGCGAGTATGAAAAGTGCAGGTTAGATCGTTTACGGGACACGTGCATAAACTTGCATTTAGTTTCGTTCAATTTCATGAGCCAGGTAGAGCACCAACTTTGTATCAAGTTCAGGTCGTCCTGCAGCAATGACTGGTCGTTCGTAGTGCTAACACGGCGGTAAAGAACGCAATCATCTGCGAACAAACGGATGGATGATGAAATGCCAGCAGGAAGGTCATTGATAAAGACAAGAAACAGGAGCGGCCCAAGAACTGAGCCCTGAGGCAGTCCGGAGGTAACTTTAGTAACGGTAGAAGGATGGTTGTCGATGACGGTGTATTGCGAACGATTAGTTAGGAAACTGCGAATCCATGATAATATCAGCGGGTGCAGTGAAAGGGAGGAAAGTTTAGCCAAGAGGCGCTGGTGGGGAACTCGGTCGAAAGCTTTAGAAAAATCGAGGTAGATGATATCTGTTGAAACAAGGAGTCAAGGTTTAGGTGGAGGTCAGTCGTAAATTCAAAAAGTTGAGTTTCACATGAGTAGCCAGAACGGAATCCGTGTTGGTTTGGAAAGAAAAAAGAATTTCTATCGAGGTGATTAGCTACTTGGGAGTAAATAATATGTTCAAGTAGTTTACACGCAATGCATGTTAGCGAGATGGGACGATAATTTGATGGATCAGAGCGGTTTCCTGCCTTAAAGCAAGGCACGACTCGGCTAATCTTCCACTCAGACGGAATTTCGCCACTAGAAATAGATTGCGTAAAAATGATTTGCAGGAAGTGGCTGGATATTACTTTGGTACATTTAAGAATTTTCGCAGAAATGTTGTCGGGCCCAGGAGCACTTGATACCTTTAAATCTTCAATAAGTTTACATATTCCTTCGGCTGAGATACTAACAGGTGGCATTTCAGATACATTTAGGCTCTGTGATGTAGGAATGTTTACGGCTGGTTCGTGGGTGAAAACAGATGAGAAGTACGCATTCATTACGTCCGAGCGAAGCTCATTTGGAACATGACAACCATCTTGATCTAATAAAGATATATTGTGCGAACCGCTACGACCTGGAGTTAAAATAGTCCAGAACTTTTTTGGGTTGTTTCGAAGGATATCGAGTAGGTCATTGCTGTAAAAGTTTTGTTTAGTGCTCTTAAGCAACTTGGTGTAATTTCGCAGGCAGCTAAAATATTTTTCCCATTTAGACGCTAAGTTGGAGCCCTTAGCTTCTCTAAATAATCGTTTTTTCTTATTGCACAGACTTCTTAAACAGTTGGTAAACCACGGTTTTCCGGGATCACCACGAATGCAAACGAGGGGTACATAAGATTAGGTTAAAGAGGTAATTTTATCTCTATACATGGACCAGTTATCATCAATAGACCTGAAAGAGGCAGTCTGTTCGAAGTGGAGAAGAAATTTGGCTAGGTCTTCATTGATTTTAGAAAAATTGGCTTTTTTGTAGTCGCGTATGTATTTCACTGAGCGTTGTCGTGGAGTGATGCGAACTGAAAAGTTGAAAAACACTATGCTATGATCGCTAAGACCGGCGATGGATGATAAAGACTGGATTAAATCAGGATTAGATGCAAGTGCAAGATCTAGGATGTTAGTGCCCCGAGTTGGTATTCTGACTGCTTGAGAGAGGTCAAACGAAAGAATAAGATCCAAAAATTCTCTGGAATGGCGGGAAGATGCGGTTAGATTGTCCCAATCGATGTCAGGGAAGTTAAAATCGCCGCGAACTATAAGGTTGGCTCTGGGAAACTGTTTATTTATGTCGAGCAGAATGGTACTTAGGTCGTCGATGAAGGAATGATTGGAGTCAGGTGCTCGGTAACATGCGATTATTATATTGGTGCAATGAGCAAGAGAAACGTTCACACAAATTATTTCGCTTTTACTATTGACTGCGACAGCAGAAGATACCAGAATACTTTTAACAAGAACCATCACGCCGCCTCCCCTACGCCCTGGTCTGTCACGGCGGAAACAAGTGAAGGATTGCTTATCTTGGAAAAGTTCGTCATTCAGTATATCAGGTGTGAGCCACGTTTCAGTAAAGATGGCAATATCTGTGCTGTTGTCTTGCAATATAGCTTCCACGGCTTCTTTCTTTCGAAAATAACTTCGGATATTTGTTAGTAAAACGGAAACTGATTTATCGATCGCGTCCGTACAGAAGAAAATATGGGGAAAAACCAGTAGTGGCTTGCGTTGCAGAGTTGTAGGCATATGTAACGAAAGCTAGAACGCGGTCCCAGTCTGAGTGATCGGCAGAAATGTACTTGGCGATCATGTCGCCGAGGATCCGGTTGAAGCGCTCGGTCATGCCGTTTGTCTGCGGATGGTACGAAGACGTCGTGCGGTGAACGATATGACACTCCTGTAGGAAAGCTTCCACGACGCCGGACAACAAGACGCGACCCCGGTCGCTGAGCAATTCCTGAGGTGCACCGTGACGAAGAATGATGTGCTGAAGTATGAAACCGGCTACGTCAGAGGCCGTCGCAGCTGGCAACGGGGCAGTTTCGGCATAGCGCGTGAGATGATCAATGGCGACGATGATCCAGCGGTGCCCTGGGGCAGTGCTGGGAAAAGGGCCATAAAGGTCGATTCCAACAGGGTCGAATGGCCGCGCCGGACACGGTAACGGTTGCAGAGGAGCAGGTGAGTGCGGTGGTGGGCTCTTGCGCCGCTGACATTCCAGACAAGAGCGTATGTACTGGCGGACAAAACGGTACATACCCCGCCAATAATACCGAAGGCGCAGGCGGGTAAAAGTTTTCAGCACACCGGCATGAGCACATAGCGGGTCGTCGTGATAACTGGCACAAATGGCGGAGCGGAGATGCCTGGGGATCACGAGCAGCCATTTGCGACCATCGGGGAGGTAGTTCCGACGGTACAGCAGCTGGTCACGCACGACAAAGTGATGAGCTTGACGACGGAGCGCTCGAGAAGGGAGGCGGGCTGATCGGTTGTCTAAGAAATCCAGAAGAGAAGTAATCCAATATATTTGCGCTGCTCAGAAGCCATATCAATAGTGTCAAGAGAAGGTGTGAGGCCGGAAATAGATGGCGAGTCAGGCTCAGAGGTCACAGGGGAGCGCGAGAGAGCGTCGGCGTCGGAGTGTTTACGACCGGAACGATAAATGACTCGAATGTCGTAATCTTGTAAACGCAGAGCCCAACGAGCGAGGCGGCCACATGGATCTTTGAGTGACGACAGCCAACAAAGGGCATGGTGATCTGTAATTACATTGAACGGGTGCCCATATAAATAAGGACGAAATTTTGTGATCGCCCAAATAATCGACAAACATAATCGCCAAGAGAGTTGGGGTTTGCTGCCCCAGCGGCTAGCGCCGATGAAGGAGAGGAAGAAGACGAAGAAGACGGCACCGCGGGCAGGATGGCCGAGCTGGAGTCGCTGATGAAGAAAGCCCAGGAACAGGCTCTCCGGGCGGTGCGTGCCGAAGTGGTCGAAGGCAACCTCAGCAAGGCGGTCACTCTCTACGCGCTGGCTGGCGGGATCTACCTGGAAGCACTGCGAGAGGTACGGGTCCGCTGCACCAGCTGCATGAGTCGGCTGCGGGAGCTGAAGGACTACGCGACGCCTTGTCGCCCCGCTCCTGCCATCGAGGAGGGCGCTGAAGTTGCAACTGCTGGCAGGCCGGACGACGCCGATTCGGGATCAGACGAGGACGAGGAAGAGGCGGCCCTGTTCAAGCGCCCAGACTATGAGATGATCTGTCACTTGGAAGGAGTGCTCGTCCTCGGAAAGTCCTCTTACAGCCCTTGCAGCGATATTGGCCTTGTGGGGCTGGTGCCTAAGGTCCTCCGTCAGGCGGGCCTGGCTCCCTGCCGGACGCGCCGACGATCACGCTCGCCCGAGCGCCGGCTCGTGCGAAAGGTGCTGCTCTATGGCCCGTCGGCCACAGGCAAGACGTGCCTGGTGAGCGCCATCGCGGCGCACAGCTCCGGGGCCACGGTATACTACGTGTCCACGCCCATGCTGCTCAGCAGGTGTCGCCTGCGTGGCGACGTCGTGCTGGCGCACTTGCTGTTCGACGACGCCCTGCGCCGGGCCCCGTGCGTGCTCTTCTTCGACGACCTGGACGCCCTCTGCGGCCTCCCGAAGTCCCCGAGGGACCAGGAGCGGCTTCGCGCGCTCAAGTGTGCCTGGCTGGAGCGCGTGACTCGGCTGCCGCCTGCAAGGGGGGCTCGGGCCCCGCTGTGCTCGTGATGGGCATGGTCAACAACCCGTGGCTTCTGGACGACGACGTGCGCACCCAGTTCGAACTCGTCCTGTACTCGCCCCTGCCGCACGAGGCCGACCGGCTGCGCCTGCTCAGGCAGCTGGTGTTTAACCCCAAATCTCTTTCTTACAGCTGTTATGATTATTATTATTGTTCACTTTGTTGTTTACCTCTGTACCCTTCTTGAATGTATTCCTTTGTAGGTTGAATGCCATGCTAATTTTATTCACTGGTTTTTTTCTCAATAATGAAGGGTTTCGTGACTTGTGTGCTTTCTCATTGCATCTCATTTATTGTTTTTCATTCAATTTATTCTTAGGTTTTGCAGTCACTGATGGCTCTAATTAGTTGTCACACGCTATATGCTATGTCTTGTAGAGGTCTCGCACCTAGACAGCTGAGCTAGCTGGTTTTATCCAGGAAGTCACATTGCGTGCAAGTTCACACTATTCTTGCTGTAGCCAGTATCTAGCTTGAAACTGATGCTTTCCCCATGCATTTCAAGGTGCGATTGATGTCGAGGTGGTTGCATACCAGGAAAAATATTTCAGCTCATCCTGCTGTCAAGAATTTTCAAGGAACACAATTAACTTTTTTAGGACCTCCTACCTCATTGGGTTTGCTTTTCTCGGATTGGCTGCAGGTGTAACAGTCATGATCGTAGGGCACGGCAGGTGTGCAATTTGTGCGTTTTTGAACAGTGCGAAATATTGCTGCTTTGGCTGCGAGAACTGTGCTGCATCTTTAATACTATAACATTATGGTCCCAAATCAAGGTGCATTTTTCTCATCTTTGGTCGGTGACGACACAAAAGGGTCTGCCATACAGGTATGGGCGGAACTTACCGGCGGCCCAGACTACTGCCAAACATTCTTTTTCAATGGTAGAGTAGTTCAACTCAGCGCGTGACAGTGCGCGGCTGGCGTGGAAATTACTTCGTCGACACCGTCTTGCCGCTGGACTAGAACGGCGGCAAGACCGATGTTACTGGCATCCGTATGTATCTCCGTGTCGGCATCTTCGTCAAAATGCGCCAGGATTTGCGGAGGATGGAGTTGGCGTCGTGACTCGTCGAATTCGTTGTCCTAGGAAATTGATGCGTCAGCCCGGGTTATGAGCGTCAGAGGGTTGGCGATCTGGGCGAAGTTTTGAAAGAAGAGACGATAGTAGGAGTACAGGCCCCGGAAATGTCTTTCTGCTTTTTTGTGGGCGGGTACCGGAAAGGCAGCAACGGCAGCAAGCTTCTCTGGGTCAGCTCGGATTCCGTCAGCAGTAATGACGTGCCCGAGAAATTTCAATTCGGTGACATCAAAGTGACATTTTTGTGGTTTGAGGGAGAGATTGGCGGATCGAACAGGTTCGAGGACAGTTCTGAGGCGGTAAAGATGTTCCGCGAACGTTGCGGAAAAATAGATGACATCATCAAGATAAGCAAAACCTGTCTGCCACTTCAGACTTGTGAGGACGGTGCCCATCATTCTTTTGATCCTGGCAGGAGCTCAGCAGAGCCCGAATTGGAGCACGCGAAATTCGTAGAGCCCGTCCGGTGTTACGAAGGAGATTTTCTCACGGTGCCTATCGCCAACTTCTACCTGCCAATAACCACTCCTGAGGCAGACCAAAGAGAAGTACTTGTCTTGGCGAAGTCGGTCGAGGAAGTCGTCGATACGCGGCAACGGATACACTTCGTTCTTGGTCACACTGGCCGCATTTGTTTTTCCAGTCCCGAACTACTTGCTGACAGGTCTCGGCTTCCGCTCTGACAGGAAACAGCCCCATGTTCACATGACCTACTTGCCATAGGCTGCTTTCGAAATCGACGCGAGAGCCGGGCTCCCCGTTGGTTACCGCAGAAGGACGCTATCATCTGCTAGCAGACGACGTAAGCCACGGCCACCACGACGCCGATGCAACGCCGTGCGCTCGATCATGATACTGAGTCGATTTAAAGACTATACTGTCAGTTTAGCGTAGGTGCATTACAGAACTCAGCTTTGGAGTTATGCTCGCCGCTACTTCTTGCGGTGAAGTTCGCACAAAGTAGCCCAACTCGTTGCGGATAGGCAGATAGACGAAAGCCTTCGCAAAAATGTTGACAACGAGCTCTATAGCTGCTCCAGTATACGAGTGGTTCACCTGCGATGCTTTCAGGTAAGCGTACAGACAGCATGTCGCAAAACAAGCGAACAAGAACCTTTTGACGACACGAGCAAACAGTACGTGCTCTCAGCTCCGAACGCGCGACCGTGTGCGGTGGATTTCAAGCAAATAAACGAAGATGCAAGAACAAAAACTCTTACGATGACTCAAAGAGCAGCTACGGATCTCATGTGAAGGTTTAACGCATGATATCGTCCTCCAGGAACACGAGAAGTACGCAAAATGCACACGGAGTCTAACACAATATGGCTGCCAGCACAGTGCGCAGCTGTCGTCTGCTTCCTTTCCCGCAGCCCCAAGTAGCCCACGGACTGCCATTGGCTAAAAACGAAAGCGTTACTATGGCGATGCAGGCAGGTGGGCGGAGCTTTCGGGCTTCCCGAGAAAAACAAATACCGGACTTGAGTCCGCAAGTAGTCCCGGACAGTCCCGGACTCGAGTCCGGTATTTGTTTTTCTCGGGCAGCCCGAAAGCTCCGCCCACCTCCCTGCATCGCCATAGCAACGCGTTCGTTTTTAGCTTATGGCAGTCCGCGGGCTGCTTGGGGCTGCTGAGAAGGCTCCAGACGATAGCTGCGCGCCGCACTAGCAGCCATATTGAGTTAGACTCCGTGTGCATTTTGAGTGCTTTTCGTGTTCTTGGAGGTCGATATCATCCGTTAAACCTTCACATGAGCTCCGTAGCTCCTCTCTGAGCCATCGCAAAACTTTTTGTTCTTGCATCTTCGTTTATTTTCTTGAAATCCACCGGACACGGACGCGCGTTCGAAGCTGCGAGCGCGTATTGTTTGCTTGTGTCGTCAAGAGGTCCTTGTTTGCTTGTTTTGCGACATGCTGTCTGTACGCTTGCCTGAAAACATCGCAGGTGAACCACTCGTATACTGGAGCAGCTATAGAGCTTGTTGTCAACATTTTTGCGAAAGCTTTCGTCTGTCTACCTATCCACAACGAGTTGGGCTATTTTGTACGAACTTCTCCGCAAGCATTAGCGGCGAGCATACCTCCAAAGCTGAGTTCTGTAATGCACCTACGCTAAGCTGACAGTACAGTCTTTAAATCGACTCAGTATCATGATCGAGTGCACGGCGTTGCTTCGGCGTCGTGGTGGCCGTGGCTTGCGTCGTCTGCTAGCAGATGACAGCGTCCTTGTACGGTAACCGAGCGGGAGCCAGGCTCTGGCGCCGAGTTCGAAAGCAGCCTATGGCAAGTAGGTCATGTGAACATGAGGCTGTTTCCTGTCAGAGCGGAAGCCGAGACCTGTCAGCAAGTAGTCCGGGACTGGGAAAACAAATGGGCGCACTGTTAACACGTTCGCTGCGTAGCCCCTTATCAATGTTTTGATCTCTGTGCATCGTGGCCCACCGGTGGGTCACCTGACGCTTCCTTCGGGTGCGGCGTGACACACCGGTGGGGCACACTACTGAACTTATTCTTCCACCTGCTGAAAGATGGCTCTGCTGGCATTTTCGGTGGTCATAGCTTGTGCGGGCTACTTGAAACATGTATGCTAGCGCAGAAAGTCATCGCGTGGTTCACTTGGCCCGTGCATTTCCAGTAAGTTGCTTTACCTGGGGACGTATTTTAAAATATCCGTTGTACATTTTTCGTTCCGTTTCGCGTGACATAAGGGTGAAGGAATCATCAGAAGAAAGCAGCAGTCGACCAATAACTGAAATGAAAGGCACGCGGATACTCGCGTTGACGATAGCCTTCGCCATTCGTTGCGTGTCCCGGTTCAATATTGGCTGCAAGGTGCGTCCAATAGTGAGGTCCGGTTGGCAATGAGCCAATAGTCAGGTCGCTTCCCACGGACGTTTGAATGACATGGCTAAGTAATCGAACAATAATGCCCTGACGTAGAGGACCAAATGGATCATAAAAACAAAAAGGATAATGCATCCATGTAGCGTACGGCAACTGGAGAATTTATCGACTCATTTATTAGCGCTACTCTGCTCGCTTCATCCCCAGTGAACGCTACTGAAACACGTTCTCAAGGATGTCCTTGAAAAACGGCGCCTTTTCTATCTACAAAATTTCTGTTTTATGTATCTAGAGCGCGGTCATGAGTTTCGGTCGTTGTGGTCCGAACGAGTGCCTCTGGCTCTCGCGCCTTCGATTCTTCTTTCTTTTCCTGGGCATGCACAAGTTTCCACAATTAAGAGTTTGCGTTTTGAAGCCGTTGACTGCTACGTTTACTAACCCACCGGCCAAGTCCCCTTTGTGGGGCAACGCGTTGTAACCCTGCGTTTCAACATTCACTAAGCACCAAGACTCAAGAACAAGACCTCAAACTCGACATTTTATTGAAGTACTTCCAGAATAATTTTCCGAAAAAAAGAACAGGTCAATCACAGGATCTGCAACTGAACGTCTTACGTGCCACCAGCTCACGATGTCTAAAGCGTAGCCTATGTTCAGGAGTTCTGCTCGTATTTTGGGCTGCCGTGTGTCCCGGCGGATCCGCTTCCAACGCAGGGACTTTTAAGGCGGAAGCTTTTAATGTCTCATCGTTGTAAGCAGCAGTTGTCGAAGGAAAATGTCACATATTTCAATTGGTGGAAACGGTCGTGACGTCACAGTGCGCGAATTGCAAACGGGGCCAATTGCACTTTGGCTAGTAACCATACAACCAATTGAAGGGATCGTATAGTGATGCTCCAAGTAAGTGGGCCTGAGCTTAGTTAATTGCTTAATTGCCTAATTAGCCTAATTAGCTTTACTAGTCTGGCCATATAAATAAAAGCGATTAAGAAATTGGTCGAGCACAGGAATCGAACCCCGGTCTTCGGCGTGAAAGACGAGCACGCTATCCACTCCGCCATTCCAGCTCGATGGTTTGGAATGAACAAAGGCGCGTCTAGTGAATACGGTGTCTTCACTCACTCTCATCCTCCTCCATTCGCTTCCGGCGAGGTTTAGGTGTCCACCGACAAATGAGAGACAGATACATTTTCTTTCCTCAAAAACCAATTTACCGACGAGCGAGGCGTAGAACCGAATGGGCGATGGCGTTCTATGGACTCCTTGGCAGCATTGCAAGACGCTGTCGCGTTCCACTCTTAGGGGCGAAGCTTAACATCTTAACCACACAACAGTGACCACACTTTAGGTCAAAAAAGTGCCCCTCTGAATTTTGACGGGTGTCCACCGAGATATGTGAGACAGTTACTGCGTAATTTCCTTTCCTCAAATACAATTTTCATTTTCTTCATTACGGCTCCTCTTTATCTATCTTCTTTCACTCCCACCTTCCTTCCTCTACGGTCCGGTTCAGGTGTCCACCGAGATGACAGAATTACTGCGCCATTTTCTTTCCTCAAAAACCGTTGCGTTCAAAGGGCAAGGCATCGCTCCGAACGGGTGGTGGCGTTCCGTGGACTCCCTGGCAGCGCTACAACGCGCTGTCGCGTTCCACTCCTAAAGGCGAAGCTTAAGCGTCATTAATTAGCAGTTAATTAGCATTGAGGCATTAATCAGTAATTAACAAGTAATTAGTGATTTGCCATCACTTAGTAATTAGTACTCAAATATATGTGACGCCACCAGTGCCACAGAAACAGCGAAGGTGGCGCGCAAAACGCTTCCGCCTCTACCCTCTTTAGACAGTCAAAGTGCCCCCTGAATTTTCTTTTGGTTTTCTGTACCTCCGTCGAATTTTTGACAGTCCATCACAATTTTGGAATGTTCGTAAAAAATGGAAAGCACAAGGATGAGGACCACGAGGCTTGGCACTGAGAGTGAGCCAAGTTATTGCGAATAGGACAGGCTAATTCTTCAGCTGACCTCTTGCACACATTGTGAGCGCTTTTCAAAAGTACGTTGCGCATGTGGAAAGCGCCCGAACAAAAGGCTGGAGCTGGTAGCTGGAACATTTTCTGCGCCGTTTCCTGATAGCCGTCAGCTTTACCATCAGAAGCATTGCAAGCGCCAATGACAATAAATAGAGGCACGCTTTATATCTCTACCGCCATCTGTGATATGATAGTCGAAACGCATTTATATGCACTTGTGGAAGCATATCGTCGCCGCACTGCAAGAAACGCCTCGTTGTTTCTGCCAGCACGGCTGGACTGCGTTGCGTGACCCACCAGTGGGCCACGACGCAGTGAACGCGTTAAGCTCCCCGTAGTCGACGCAGAATCGCACTCCTCCGTCTTTCTTCTTCACGATGACGACAGGAGACGACCGCGGACTGCTTGACGGTTGGATGACGCCGTCTGTGCGCACCTCTGTGACCTGTGTTTGGATAGCATCTCGCTCACGAGGTGACTAATGATAGAGCTGCTGATTGATCGGCCGAGCTCCTTCATAAGTGATAATACGGTGTTTAACTATCGGTGTTTGTCGCACTTTAGACGACGACGTGACACACGCACCAAACTCCAGCAAGAGGTCCTGGAGTTGCCTTTTTTGAGCGGGTGGAAGGCCTGGATTTATGGCGACGTCGTTTACCGCTACTGCGTCAGCTCCAGCTGTGCCCTCTTCGCAAGCAAAGCATTTGGCCACTTCCTGAACATGGCCGGCATAAGCGATGGCTGTGCCCGGAACAGATGTCGATGGTCATTGCAGAAGTTGGTTACAAGGACCTCTCTTCAACCGTTATGAAGGCAGCCAAGGCATCGTGTAACCGCAATCCCCTTAGTGAGTACGAGGGAGACATTCCCAAGCAGCACAACCCCATTGCTCGAACGTCGGGCAATTGTTGGCAAAAATTGGCAAGAACATCGGTCCTACACTGACATTTGGGCCGAGCGCTACCACTTTGACACATTGGCCCTACTTTCATGCCAGTTTAGGGCCAACGTACGTCCGACCAAGCGGCAAACGCAGGCCCGGCTTTCGTTCTGCTTTCAAACATTGGTATCGAACTTTGGAATAATGTTATCCAGCTTTCGAATAATGTTATCCAGCTTTCGAGCATTGGTATCATGCTTTCGAAAATTGGCACATGCAATATGACCCACTCGCCAATGACCGGCACTGTGGATGTACCATTCTGTATAGCAAATATTCATAATGTGGCGGCCAATGAATGCCTGAAAAAAGACCCTTTTATTGCATCGAGTTTCAAGAACCACGCATTTAGCGCACGCGGGATGGCTTGCGCTGCAACCACCCTGGGGACTAAAGAAAGGGGGGCCAAGAGCGTGGGGGCACAGGCTATGGGAAAATCATTTAATTTAAAGTTTCTTGGTGCTGATCATTCAGATTGGACAACGCAGCTCGGCAAACCGCTGTGGCACGGCTAAAGCATCCATACAGTACTTAACGGAGCTGTCCTCCAGCGAACTGATGAGTCATATCCGAAGTAATCGTTGCCCTCCTCTTGCAAGAGGACTGTTGCACTGCATTCAAACAAATTCCTCCGCCAGCTCTTGCACGATGACCTCACGATGTGTTGAGCCAGCAAAGAGATCCATGATGTCATGATAAGCCTAATTATGGCCGTCAGAGGACAAAAACAAAAATTATTAAATAACACTGAATTTTGGGAGACGCAGTCTGCGTGAAGACACTAGCAACATATTTTGCAGGATAATTTTCAATTTATGCTTAAGAACAAACACCACATTAGTTGCACAAAGTGGAATTTAATTTAGTAAACTTCCCTTGGACCAAATGGATCATTTTTATTTTAATGCGCCGTGTCGCACCCCCTTGAACACATTCACTGAGGCAAAAGCAAATTAATGTGATATTGAAAAGAGATTAATCTATTATTTTGTTTTGATATCATAACTCGTATCTCTAAATTGTGAGCTAATTTTTTATTCAAGTAGAGATGCACAGATTGTAGCATCTCTCCCACATGGACAGATCATTTTTTTAAAGGGGTTAAAAATATGGCTTCCAATTCCCTGCGAAATACGCCGAACGCAAGAAACTCAGGGCACCTTTGTTTGTTTAATTTTTTTTTAATCCACGTATACCAACGTATACCAACCGTATACCAAGATACCGCATACCAAGGTAAGAGACGTATACCAAGATAAAACTTGGTATACCAAGTTTTATGTTGGTATACGTCTGCAAGTTAATGTGTTTTTGGGTGTAAATGTTGTTTTGACTACGTGCGGCTTTATTTTTCAGGGAGGAAAAGAGAACGAGCCAAAACACGAGGAGGACTTCTGAGTACTTACTCTCATTACGAAATGTCTGGCTTGGCGTCGTGCGCAGGGTAAATGTGCCCGAATGGTAAGAGCTTCATACTTCGTCTTTGGCGAGATGAGCTCACCAAACATTCACTGCTTTGTCAAAGAGCGGGTTTGAATTCATGTGCACCTGAGATCGAATGCATTCGGTAAAACGTTTGTCAGTTACCGCTTATGCACGACAGGAATCAGAACCGCTGAATATATTTTCCACTCCAGACCAGTTGGTAAGAATATGTGTGATACTTCCGTACTGTTTCTGTTTGGCTTCCACACTTGCAAACGGAATAGAAAATCCGCAATTTCTGGCTAAAGCCTTTGCCCAAGTTGTCTCTTTATGAAAACAGGGCATTATTCTGGACTATCATACAAGTGTTTTTGTGTGGTTTTCAAGTCGCTGTTTCGAATCCCATATAACACGCATGCGAGGCGACTAAGATACACTGCTGGATTAAAAAAAATTAAAAAAACAAAGGTGCCCTGAGTTTCTTGCGTTCAGCGTATTTCGCAGGGAATCGGAAGCCATATTTTTAACCCCTTTAAAAAAATGATCTGTCCATGTGGGAGAGATGCTACAATCTGTGCATCTCTACTTGAATAAAAAATTAACTCACAATTTAGAGATACGAGTTTTGATATTAAAACAAAATAATAGATTAATCTCTTTTCAATATCACATTAATTTGCTTTTGTCTCAGTGAATGTGTTCAAGGGGGTGCGACACGGCGCATTAAAATAAAAATGAACCATTTGGTCCAAGGGAAGTTTAGTAAATTAAATTCCACTTTGTGCAACTAATGTGGTGTTTGTTCTTAAGCATAAATTGAAAATTATCCTGCAAAATATGTTGCTAGTGTCTTCACGCAGACTGCGTCTCCCAAAATTCAGTGTTATTTAATAATTTTTGTTTTTGTCCTCTGACGGCCATAAATAGGCTTATCATAACATCATGGATCTCTTTGCAGGCTCAACACATCGTGAGGTCATCGTGCAAGAGCTGGCGGAGGAATTTGTTAGAATGCAGTGCAACAGTCCTCTTGCAAGAGGAGGGCAACGATTACTTCGGATATGACTGATCAGTTCGCTGGAGGACAGCTCCGTTAAGTACTGTATGGATGCTTTAGCCGTGCCACATCGGTTTGCCGAGCTGCGTTGTCCAACCTGAATGATCAGCACCACGAAACTTGAAATTAAATGATTTTCCCATAGCCTGTGCCCCCACGCTCTTGGGCCCCCCTTTCTTTAGTCCCCAGGCTGGTGGCAGCGCAAGCCATCTTGCGTGCGCTAAAAGCGTGGTTCTTGAAACTCGATGCAATAAAAGGGTCTTTTTTCAGGAATTCATTGGCCGCCACATTATGAATATTTGCTATGCAGAATGGTACATCCACAGTGCCGGTCATTGGCGAGTGGATCATATTGCATGTGGCAATTTTCGAAAGCGTGTTACCAATGCTCGAAAGCTGGATAACATTATTCGAAAGCTGGATAACATTATTCCAAAGTTCGATACCAATGTTTGAAAGCAGAACGAAAGCCGGGCCTTCGTTTGCCGCTCGGTCGGTCGTACGTTGGCCCTAAACTGGCATGAATGTAGGGCCAATGTGTCAAAGTGGTAGCGCTCGCCCCAAATGTCAGTGTAGGACCGATGTTCTTGCCAATTTTCGCCAACAATTGCCCGACGTTCGACCAATGGTGTTGTGCTGCTTGGGAATGTCTCCCTCGTACTCACTAAGGGGATTGCGGTTACACGATGCCTTGGCTGCCTTCATAACGGTTGAAGAGAGGTCCTTGTAACCAACTTCTGCAATGAGCATCGACATCTGTTCCGGGCACAGCCATCGCTTATGCCGGCCATGTTCAGGAAGTGGCCAAATGCTTTGCTTGCGAAGAGGGCACAGCTGGAGCTGACGCAGTAGCGGTAAACGACGTCGCCATAAATCCAGGCCTTCCACCCGCTCAAAAAAGGCAACTCCAGGACCTCTTGCTGGAGTTTGGTGCGTGTGTCACGTCGTCGTCTAAAGTGCGACAAACACCGATAGTTAAACACCGTATTATCACACATGAAGGAGCTCGGCCGATCAATCAGCAGCTCTATCATTAGTCACCTCGTGAGCGAGATGCTATCCAAACACAGGTCACTGAGGTGCGCACAGACGGCGTCATCCAACCGTCAAGCAGTCCGCGGTCGTCTCCTGTCGTCATCGTGAAGAAGAAAGACGGAAGAGTGCGATTCTGCGTCGACTACGGGGAGCTTAACGCGTTCACTGCGTCGTGGCCCACTGGTGGGTCACGCAACGCAGTCCAGCCGTGCTGGCGGAAACAACGAGGCGTTTCTTGCAGTGCGGCGACGATATGCTTCCACAAGTGCATGAAAATGCGTTTCGACTATCATATCACAGATGGCGTTAGAGATATAAAGCGCGCCTGTATTTATTGTCATTGGCGCTTGCAATGCTTCTGATGATAAAGCTGACGGCTATCAGGAAACGGCGCAGAAAATGTTCCAGCTACCAGCTCCAGCCTTTTGTTCGGGCGCTTTCCACATGCGCAACGTACTTTTGAAAAGCGCTCACAATGTGTGCAAGAGGTCAGCTGAACAATTAGCCTGTCCTATTCGCAATAACTTGGCTCACTCTCAGTGCCAAGCCTCGTGGTCCTCATCCTTGTGCTTTCCATTTTTTACGAACATTCCAAAATTGTGATGGACTGTCAAAAATTCGACGGAGGTACGGAAAACCAAAAGAAAAGTCCCTGCGTTGGAAGCGGATCCGCAGGGACACACGGGAGCCCAAAATACGAGCAGAACTCCTGAACCGAGGCTAGGCTTTAGACATCGTGAGCTGGTGGCACGTAAGACGTTCAGTTGCAGATACTGTGATTTGAACTGTTTTTATTTTTTCGGAAAATTATTCTGGAAGTACTTCAATAAAATGTCGAGTTTGAGATCTTGTTCTTGAGTCTTGGTGCTTAGTGAATGCTGAAACGCAGGGTTCCGAGGCGTTGCCCCAGAAAGGGGAGCTGGCCGGTGGGTTTGTAAACGTAGCAGTCAACGGCTTCAAAACGCAAACTCTTTATTGTGGAAATTTGTGCATGCCCAGGAAAAGAAAGAAGAATCGAAGGCGCGAGAGCCAGAGGCACTCGTTCGGACCACAACAACCGAAACTCTTGACCGCGCTCTAGTTATATAAAGCAGAAATTTTGTAGATAGAAAAGGCGCCGTTTTTCAAGGACATCCTTGAGAACGTGTTTCAGTAGCGTTCACTGGGGATGAAGCGAGCAGAGTAGCATTAATAAATGAGTTTATAAATTCTCCATTTGCCGTACGCTACAAGGATCCATTATCCATTTGTTTTTATGATCCATTTGGTCCTCTACGTCAGGGCATTATTGGTCGATTACTTAGCCATGCCGTTCAAACGTCCGTGGGAAGCGACCTGACTATTGGCTCATCGGCAACCGGACCTCACTATTGGATGCACCTTCCAGCCAATATTGAACCGGAGAACGCAACGAATGGCGAAGGCTATCGTCAACGCGAGTATCCGCCTGCCTTTCATTTCTGTGATTGGTCGACTGCTGCTTTCTTGTGATGATTCTTTCACCCCTATGTCACGCGAAACGGAGCGGAAAATGTACAACGGATATTTTAATATACGGCCCCAGGTAAAGCAACTTACTGGAAATGCACGGGCCAAGTGAACCACGCGATGACTTTCTGCGCTAGCATACATGTTTCAAGTCGCCCGCACAAGTTATGACCACCGAAAATGCCAGTAGACCATCTTTCAGCAGGTGGAAGAATAAGTTCAGTAGTGTGCCCCACCGGTGTGTCACGCCGCACCCGAGGGAAGCATCAGGTGACCCACCGGTGGGCCACGACGAAGAGATCAAAACTTTGATAAGGGGCTACGCAGCGAACGTGTTAACAGTGGCTGCATTTGTTTTTCAGTCCCGGACTGTCCGGGACTACTTGCGGACTCAAGTCCGGTATTTGTTTTTCTCGGGAAGCCCGAAAGCTCCGCCGACCTGCCTGCATCGCCATAGTAACGCGTTCGCTTTTCTCCAATGGCAGTCCGTGGGCTACTTGGGGCTGCGGTAAAGGCAGCAGACGACAGCTGCGCGCTGCGCTGGCAGCCATACTGTGTTAGACACCGTGTGCATTTTGCGTACTTCTCGTGCTCCTGCAGGACGATATCATGCGTTAAACCTTCACATGAGCTCCGTAGCTGCTCTTTGAGTCATCGTAAGACTTTTTTTCTTGCATCTTCGTTTATTTTTTTGAAATCCACCGCACACGGACGCGCGTTCGGAGCTGAGAGCACGTACTGTTTGCTCGTGTCGTTAAGAGGTTCTTGTTCGCTTGTTTTGCGACATGCTGTCTGTACGCTTACCGGAAAGCATCGCAGGTGAACCACTCGTATACTGGAGCAGCTATAGAGCTTGTTGTCAACATTTTTGCGAAGGCTTTCGTCTATCTGCCTATCCGCAACGAGTTGGGCTACTTTGTGCGAACTTCGCCGCAAGAAGTAGCGGCGAGCATACCTCCGAAGCTGAGTGTTGTAATGCACCTACGCTAAGCTGACAGTACAGTCTTTAAATCGACTCAGTATCATGATCGAGCGCACGCCGTTGCTTCGGCGTCGTGGTGGCCGTGGCTTGCGTCGTCTGCTAGCAGATGGCAGCGTCCTTGTACGGTAACCAAGGAGGAGCCCGGCTCTGGCGCCGAGTTCGAAAGCAGACTATGGCAAGTCGGTCATGTGAACATGAGGGTGTTTCCTGTCAGAGCGGAAGCCGGGACCTGTCAGCAAGTAGTTCGGGACTGGAAAAACAAATGCGGCCAGTGTGACCAAGAATGACGTGTACCCGCTGCCGCGTATCGATGACTTCGTCGAACGGCTTCGCCAAGCCAAGTACTTCTCTTTGGTCGGCCTCAGGAGTGGTTATTGGCAGGTAGAAGTTGGCGAGAGGGACCGTGAGAAAATCTCATTCATACACCGGACGGGCTCTAGGAGTTTCGCATGCTCAAATTCGGGCTCTGCTGAGCTCCTGCCAGGATCAAAAGAATGATGGGCACCGTCCTCACAGGTCTGAAGTGGCAGACATGTTTTGCTTATCTTGATGATGTCATCATTTTTTCCGCAACGTTCGGGGAACATCTTCACCGCCTCAGAACAGTCCTCGAAACCGTTCGATCCGCCAAACTCTCCCTCAAACCACAAAAATGTCCCTTTCGTTTCACCGAATTGAAGTTTCTCGGGCACGTCATTACTGCTGACGGAATCCGAGCTGACCCAGAGAAGCTTGCTGCCGTTGCTGCCTATCCGGTACCCGCCCACAAAAAAGCAGTCAGATGTTTCCTAGGCCTGTACTCCTACTATCGTCGCTTCTTTCAAAACTTCGCCCAGATCGCCAAACCTCTGACGCTCCTAACCCTGGCTGACGCATCAATTTCCTGGGACAACGAATTCGACGAGTTACGACGCCAACTCCATTCTCCGCAAATACTGGCGCATTTTGACGAAGATTCCGACACGGAGATACATACGGATGCCAGTAACATCGGTCTTGCCGCCGTTCTAGTCCAGCGGCAAGACGGTGTCGACGAAGTAATTTCCCACGCCAGCCGCGCACTGGCACGCGCTGAGTTGAACTACTCTACCATTGAAGAAGAATGTTTGGCAGTAGTCTGGGCCGCCGGTAGGTTCCGCCCATACTTGTATGGGAGACCGTTTTGTGTCGTCACCGACCAAAAATGAGAAAAATGCACCTTGATTTGGGACCATAATGTTATAGTATTAAAGATGCAGCACAGTTCTCGCAGCCAAAGCAGCAATATTTCGCACACCTGCCGTGCCCTGCGATCATGACTGTTACACCTGCAGCAAATCCGAGCAGTATTTAATGCATGTTAATGCAAAGCCAATGAGGTAGGAGGTCCTAAAAAAGTTAATTGTGTTCCTTGAAAATTCTTGACAGCAGGATGAGCTGAAATATTTTTCGTGGTATGCAACCACCTTGACATCAATCGCACCTTGGAATGCATGGTGAAAGCATCAGTTTCAAGCTAGATACTGGCTACAGCAAGAATAGTATGAACTTGCACGCAATGTGACTTCCTGGATAAAACCTGCTAGCGCAGCTGTCTAGGTCCAAGAGATCTCTACAACACATAGCATAAAGCGTGTGACGACTAATTAGAGCCATCAGTGACTGGAAAACATAAGAATAAAGTGAATGAAAAACAATAAATGAAATGCAATGAGAAAGCACAGAAGTCACGAAACCCTTCATTATTAAAAAAAAAAAACAGGGAATGAAATTAGCACGGCATTCAACCTACAAAGGAATACATTCAAGAAGGGTACAGAGGTAAACAACAAAGTGCACAATAATAATAATCATCACAGCTGTAAGAAAGAGAGTTGGGGTATCACACCAGCTGCCTGAGCAGGCGCAGCCGATCGGACTCGTGCGGCAGGGGCGAGTACAGGACGGGCTCGAACTGAGTGCGCACGTCGTCGTCCAGAAGCCACGGGTTGTTGACCACGCCCATCTCGAGCACAGCGGGGCCCGAGCCCCCCTTGGCCGGCGGCAGCCGAGTCACGCGCTCTAGCCAGGCACACTTGAGCGCGCGAAGCCGCTCCTGGTCCGTCGGGGACTTCGGGAGGCCGCAGAGGGCGTCCAGGTCGTCGAAGAAGAGCACGCACGGGGCCCGGCGCAGGGCGTCGTCGAACAGCAAGTGCACCAGCACGGCTTCGCCACGCAGGCGACACCTGCTGAGCAACATGGGCATGCACACGTAGTAGACCGTGGCCCCGGAGCTGCGCGCCACGATGGCGCTCACCAGGCACGTCTTGCCTGCGGCCGACGGGCCGTAGAGCAGCACCTTTCGCTCGGGCCGGCGCTCGGGAGAGCGTGATCGTCGTCGCGAACGGCAGGGAGCCAGGCCCGCCTGACGGAGGACCTTAGGCACCAGCCCCACAAGGCCAATATCGCTGCAAGGGCTGTACGAGGTCTTTCCGAGGACGAGCACTCCTTCCAAGTGACAGATCATCTCATAGTCTGGGCGCTTGAACAGGGCCGCCTCTTCCTCGTCCTCGTCTGATTCCGAATCGGACTCGTCCGGCTTGGCAGCAGTTGCACCTTCAGCGCCCTCCTCGATGGCAGGAGCGGGGCGACAAGGCGTCGCGTAGTCCTTCAGCTCCCGCAGCCGACTCATACAGCTGGTGCAGCGGACCCGTACCTCTCGCAGTGCTTCCAGGTAGATCGCGCCAGCCAGCGCGTAGAGAATGACCGCCTTGCTGAGGTTGCCTTCGACCACTTCGGCACGCACCGCCCGGAGAACCTGTTCCTGGGCTTTCTTCATCAGCGACTCCAGCTCGGCCATCCTGCCTGCGGTGCCGTCTTCTTCGTCTTCTTCCTCTCCTTCATCGGCGCTAGCCGCTGGGGCAGCAAACCCCATCTCTCTTGGCGATTATGTTTGGAGATTATTTGGGCGATCACAAAATTTCGTCCTCATCTGCATGGGCGCCCGTTCAAAGTAATTACTGATCACCATGCCATTTGTTGGCTGTCGTCGCTCAAAGATCCATCTGGCCGCCTCGCTCGTTGGGCTCTGCGTTTACAAGATTACGACATTCGAGTCATTTATCGTTCCGGTCGTAAACACTCCGACGCCGACGCTCTCTCGCGCTCCCCTGTGACCTCTGAGCCTGACTCGCCATCTATTTCCGGCCTCACACCTTCTCTTGACACTATTGATATGGCTTCTGAGCAGCGCAAATATCCTTGGATTACTTCTCTTCTGGATTTCATAGACAACCGATCAGCCCGCCTCCCTTCTCGAGCTCTCCGTCGTCAAGCTCATCACTTTGTCGTGCTTGACTAGCTGCTGTACCGTCGGAACTACCTCCCCGATGGTTGCAAATGGCTGCTCGTGATCCCCAGGCATCTCCGCTCCGCGATTTGTGCTAGTTATCACGACGACCCGCAACGTGCTCATGCCGGTGTGCTGAAAACTTTTACCCGCCTGCGCCTTCGGTATTATTGGCGGGGTATGTACCATTTTGTCCGCCAGTACATACGCTTTTGTCTGGAATGTCAGCGGCGCAAGAACCCACCACCGCACTCACCTGCTCCTCTGCAACCGTTACCGTGTCCGGCCCGGCCATTCGACCGTGTTGGAATCGACTTTTATGGCCCTCTTCCCAGAACTGCCCCAGGACACCGCTGGATCCTCGTCGCCATTAATCATCTCACGCGCTATGCCGAAACTGCCCCGTTGCCAGCTGCGACGGCCTCTGATGTAGCCGGTTTCATACTTCAGCACATCATTCTTCGTCACGGTGCACCTCAGGAATTGCTCAGCGACCGGGGTCGCGTCTTCTTGTCCGGCGTCGTGGAAGCCCTCCTTCGGGAGTGTCATATCGTTCACCGCACGACGTCTTCGTACCATCCGCAGACAAACGGCATGATCGAGCGCTTTAACCGGACCCTCGGCGACATGATGGCCAAGTACATTTCTGCCGATCACTCAGACTGGGACCGCGTTCTACCTTTCGTTACATATGCCTACAACTCTGCAACGCAAGCCACTACTGGTTTTTCCCCGTATTTTCTTCTGTACGGACGCGAGCCTTGCTCCATCATGGACACCGTACTTCCTTACCGATCCGATTCGTCTGAATTTACAACCGTTTCTCAGGCCGCTGCGCATGCCGAAGAATGCCGTCAACTCGCCCGTTCTTTTACTTCACACGACCAGCACCGTAAGAAAAGCTCCCACGCCGCTTCTCCTGGTCTGCCGCCGCCCTATCTTCCTGAATCCTTGGTTTGGCTTTGGGTGCCCTCCTCCAGCCCAAGACAGTCTACAAAACTGCTGAGCAAATACCAGGGCCCCTATCGCATTGTGCAGCAGACATCGCCTGTTAAGTATCTCGTGGAGCCCATCACGCCTTCGTCTGATAGTCGCCACCGCGGCCGTGAAATTGTGCACTTAGACCGCCTGAAGCCGTACTACGACCCAGCCATCGTCTCGTGCCCTTAGGCCGCCAGGATGGCGCCTTTTTATCCCGGGGGTATAGGAAAGAGAGTTGTGGTTTGCTGCAACAGCGGCTAGCGCCGATGAAGAAGAGGAACAAGACAGAAAACAAAGTTGACGAAGCTCCAACAAGCTCTGGTGAGCGCTTGCGAACGCCAGCCTCCTGAGAAGCAGTGCTGGAACAAGGACTGTGGCCGTCCACACTACCTGTGCGAGTCCCCACATTACACAGCATATAATACATTTAACTAATTGAAGCATTGGGTAAAAGCTGGGAATCGGATCAAAGTGGCATCTGTCAGCCCTATCAGTGTGCCAATTTTCACCAGCCTGACCGTGATCAACATGATGACATCTACGTTGATGTAATAAACTGCACTGCCAACAAATATTTCAGGCTATTGCGACTTTGACAGAAGACCGCGCTTCGTTTCTTCTGCTGCAGCGTTGTGCTGTTTTGTTTTGCTCCGATCATGAGAGGGATGTGCCCTCCGTTTCACTGCCTACAGCCTGAGGGATGGGCTGGACCTCAGGGGATCAAACAGTAATGTTCTGCGAGCCAAGATGCTCTGAGCCTTGGCAAAAAGGATGATCCAGTCGCTCGTCACTATGAACTTTCATTCCTGGCCCTTTGCTCGTGAAACCTTTTCAGTATGTAAATAAGTATTCGTAAAAGTTCCATTAAACCTGTTTGTTTTTGTTTTCGAAAGTTCAAAGCTTCAGTCCTTCCTCAGCCTGTAGTCTCGAGACATGCTACCAAATAGAGCCTGGGTTCGAAGAGATGTCAATAGAGACAACTCGGCGGAAAACAGAACAACTCAACCGCGTTACGTACGCTGGAGCACTGAAGCTAGCGCCGGCTATGTATCAAAATCTACAGCCTAAGTCTGAGTACACAGTTGCTTTCCTGTTCATGAATGAACGGGTCCACACCTTGAGTCTTTCCAACAAAGTGCCCAAGCATAACCATAGTGAGAACATTAAAGGTTATAGACACGCAATTTGAGTTTGCCGCCGCGGTGGCTCAGTGGTTACAGTGCTCAGCTACTGACCCAAAAGACGCAGGTTAGATCCTAGCTGCGACGGTCAAAATTCAGTGGAAGTGAAATGTTAGAGGCCTGTGTGGTGTGGGATGTCAGTGCACGTTAAAGAACCTCAGATGGCGATATTATGGAGCCCTCTGCTACGGCATCCCCCCTGCTCTAACCGCTTTGGGATGTGAAAACCCGCGCAGAAAATAAACAAACGTAGTTTAAGTTGCACGTTTCCTTCTTTAAATGATGTGTTAGACATTAAAAAATACATTGAACAGCGTGTGGCATTTGCTTAAAACTGTGAAATAATTTATAATTGAATTTGTTCTTTCATGCTCTTTCGGTTTCATCACACGAACGATGCCTGTGACGTATAGTTGGCCTTAGGCCACGTGAGGCACAAAAAAGCCTGCAATATAAACACTGATGCGTAGTTTTAAAAGTCTCTACAATACTCGCCAGCCAGCTACAAGAACTGGAGTGACAAGAAACGACATGTCGGCAGTTGTTATGCCAATTTTTTTCCTGTCTCTCGTGACCTAAAGGTCAACAATAGGCTACGGCCATCTTTTGGTTAATAAGCTGAAACAGCCTCAAGAAATTCTATTATAAATTATTTAGCAGTATTATGTGAATACCATGAGGTGATCCATGTATATACGTAACGCATCATTTGAAAGAAGAAAACATGAAAGCAAAACTTTTGTGTCTATAGTCCTTTAAAATGGCAGCCACAGAAGATCAGCCATGGCAGCCACACAAGCAGATAATTACAGCAGCACATATTTCTTCAGTGTGAGCGCCGACAGTGTCCTCAATCCTGCTGGAGAAAGATGCAGAAATGGCGCGGAAGTCATTCCAGCAGTGGCCATGAATGATGGAGCTCCCATACAACGGGTCGCCCATTTGGAGAAGTTGCCCTTCTGTAGATGCAGCTTGATTGTATTCTCCTCCTGCAAGGTCAATGCAGCACTCTTGAAGAATGTCATGAGAAAAACAGACGCTCTCTCAACAAATTCAGTAGCACTAACAAGGAAAAGAGCTTTGTAAAGTTGTACAAGCTGAGAAGAAATCTGAAGGCTTTCTCCTTGCAAAATTAAATGCAGGGCGTGGGCAGTACACGTACCTGCACTTTGCAAGCATGCTTGACTCCAAATGCATGGAACGGTGTGTAGAATTCTGTGTTTCTTACCTAAGTGAAGCTCTTCTGGATGAGAAGCTGCCATGCTTGCATCCCTGTTGTGCTGTCAAACAGGTCATTAACAGATGGCATGTGCAGCGGTCGCCTTGCCGCTGTAGTTGTCGTGGGGTTCACTGCAGCTCTGCCATTAGGAGGTTGCGGCTCCTTTATCAAGCAGCCAAAGTTGTGGAGTGCTGCGCAGGCTGTTATGATGCAGACCGCTTTTTCTGGCTTGTGCTGCAGCCCCATGTTCAGGCAAGGGAAGCGGCGCTTCCACACTCCAAAGGCCCTTTCGACACTGTTGCGTGTCTTCATGCGGCCCTTCTGGTACCTGTTTGAATAAAGGAAAATTACACACTGCCTTGTACAGTCATACCTCGTTAATATGGACACTTTGGCTAGCAAGTTAAATTCCTGCTAAAGCAAGTCGTTGGGAATAACAAATCATGGATAAAAAATGTTCGGAAAAGAAAACGCTTCGTGATTATGGTCTACTTCTGTGCATAGTGGCAGGCAGCGAAGTGGAAACCGGAAAATCTTGGAAGCTCCAGGCACATTATTCTGAGTGCCTTTATCTTTAAAATCATGCAGTGCTGGCTGAAGCACGTTTGAAGCACCTAGTGGCCATGAGATGAGTGATGGCTTCTCTTTCTGATATTAAGTATCTCCTACTACGACTGTTTGCATGCCGAAAAGCTCTGCTCACTGTGCTGACAGCTGCTGATTGTGGTTTTCAGCATAGCGCAAGGAGAGAATTTTTTAGCACCCATTCATGCAATGCAGGGGGTGGTAAGTCGCATTGACTGCCACTTTAAAGCGTGAAAACACACGTGCATAGACGCGTGCAGCCAGAAAAAAAATGTTCATAGTTCGAGTCGTCCATATTAATGAGACCTCGATTGTATGTGCAACGACTCGAAGCCGCACCTCAAAGTATGTGTCATGCAACGTCACTGTCAGCTTATTAGCTTGCCTTCCTTCTGGTGTGTTTGCCGGCCCAGGGTTTGAGAGCGGTGTCATTAGGTATGGCTGGCATCCATACCCAGCGTCTCCCAGCAGCACACCAGGTACTCGGCTCTCCTGATACAAAACCCGCAGGCGGAAATTGTCAAAGATGCGACTATCGTGCACCGAACCCGGCCAGCTCGCAACGATGTCGTAGAACTGAAGCTGTGGTCCAGTGACAGCCTGCATCAAACCAGTAATACAGCAGTCAGCTAAACTAGGGCGCGTACGGCGCCTTTTATTTTGTGGGTTCGGGATAAACTACCTGCACAGTATGGGCGCTGTTGACACGGTAGTGGTTCATTGAAAAAATCCAGAACACTTGTGAAACCTGCTTTCGAGTGCTACAAGCAAAAAGAAACACATTGCAGCGCTACGACGGTGGTCTGCATTGTGAACAAAGCTACATTCTAAAGCAGTCACTGTGTTTAAAAGGAAAAGCTAGACCTCGAGCGCAGTAATGTACACAGCGACATATTTCGCATTATTTCACCCGCCAGCACTCTAGACAAGCAAGATCACGGTAGTACGTTCATAGCACCATAACCGCCGGCTAAATTCTCTGCTCTTCATTAAAGAGTCTCTCTCTCTCGTTCATAGCATCGCGAAAAAGAAAAAGTGCACACGCGTTGAAAGAAAAAACTGCGCAGAAAGCTACAATTTTTATTGCTTACCTGCACGTTGATTGAAAAGTAGCCCTTGTGGTTACGAAAGACTTCTGCGTCTTCAAAGCCGGGACTCTTGATTCGTACGTGTGTGCAGTCAATGCAACCCGTTACAGCTGGAAACTCGGCCAGTTCATAGAAATTCCGCATCACTTTTGCAAACTGGGACACGACGGGAAAGCGCACAAGCATTGGGCACAGGTGCTTCGCTATAAGCACTGTCATTTTGCCAACTGCGCGGCACACCGTTGACTGTGGAATACGCACCAAGTCCCCGGTGACTGTTTGGAACGTGCCAGCGGCATAAAACCTGAGTGCCATCAGCAACTGCAGCATGGGAGGCACAGGCGTTCCCCGGTTATCGGCACTTTCTCGTAGAGGCAACCTAGCCAGTAGCTGTCGTACGGGGTTCTTCGTGAACCTGTACCGCGTGAGGAATTGTTCCTGATTGTAAACCTCCATGGGGTTACCCCGATCGCAGAGTGCCGGTCGCGGAACCTTTGGGATAGTATGCGCCTCCGAAAAAGCAACATCCATGGCGTAGCACACGAACTCAAAGGCAGAAATCCTGCGAGCGACTTTAGGGTTGGCTGCCATGTTGTAAAAGAACGCAGCAAGTCGGTTCCAAGCTAGCCCAGACGCTGACTTGAAACTTGGCCGCCTTCGGTCAAGTCAAGCACGGCGCAAGCCTCGTTCCAAGTCGAGTAAGGTTTGTGGCACACGATGAAGCTGTCTTGAGACCAGCGCAAGTCAAGTACGAGTCAAGTTACATTTCTGCATTCGGGGGTAAGGAATGAAACCGCAGTAATGAGGACAAAGGTTTCAAATCAAATAAAATTTGGACAGGAAAGTAGTGCTTCGATTCTATATTTCACATAGAAGCCTCGCGCAGCGAGCAGAGTGGAAGGTATTTTTGGCACTGAGACTGAATGTCTCGCATACACCCCCGCAATCAATAATAGCAGGAGCTTCGAAAAGGTGCTATACCACAGATGCAGGGTATCCGAACGTGAGGACCCTCAGAGGAGACGATCGGTTTCAATCGCAATTCGGAGTATTCGCCTCCGCAGTATTGACTGCGCCGCCGTGCAACGGGACGCAGTTCTGCTGGACATGGCTCCGCAGCGCATCGACCGGCTGGTTGAATCACGCATATGTGCCTCAAGCGCTTTTCGCATACATTTCACAGACGCCAAGGTACTTTTCTCACCATCGGCCGGTACCGCTTGTCATATCTCTCCCGGGGAGCTGCTGGCATAGTTACTGCAGCATCCATTCATCAAAAACCATTTCGATCAGACTCATTCAAAATGAAACAGGAGTATTCGGGACAAAAGTTTGAAATCAACTAAATTTAGACTTGAAAGCAGTGCTTCGAATCTGTATTTCACATAGAAACCTCACGCAACCAGGAGAGTAAAAGGTATTTTCGGCACTGAGATTGATTGTCTCGCATATCCCCAAGCAACAAAAGCAGAAGCATCGAAAAGCCACTAATGTACCACAGACTGCCGGGTATCTGAACGTGATGGCCCTCAGAGGAGACGATCGGTTTCAATCGCAATTCGGAGTTTTCGCCTTCAAATTATTCACTGGGCCGCCGTCCAAAGGGACGAAGTTTTGTTGGACATGGCTTTGCGGTGCATCCACCAGCTCGTTACCTCACGCATACATATGTGCCTCAAGCGCTTTTTGCGTACACGTCACAGACGCCAAGGTACATTTCGGACCAATGGCTGGTAATGCTTATTTCTCCCGGGGAACTGATACAGTTACTGCGCCATCCTTTCCTAAAAATCATTTAGGTCACACTGATTCAAGGCTAAGAAATGAAACCGCCGTATTTCAATTCAACTACATTGTTGCTTGAAAGCAGTGCTTCGATTCTCCGCATAGAAACCTCACGCAACCAGCGTATCGCAAGGTGTTTTCGACACTGAGATTTAGTGTATCTCATATACCCACGCAATAAATGCAGGAGCTTCGAAATGCCAGTAGTGTACTGCAGACTGTCGGCTACCCGAACGTGAGAGCCCTTCAACGGAGACGATCAGTTTGAAGCGCCATTATGAGTAGTCGCCTGCGGGCTGCAGTATTTCTGGATATGGCGCCGCGGTGCATCGACCAGCTGGTTGCATCACGCATATACGAGGTCTGTTAGAAAAGTATCCGACCTTTGGCCGATTAAAAAAAACTGGCATAACTGGAGCGTTAGAAACCTAATAACCTTCAAAGTAGTCTCCTTGGGGCTCCATATGCACCTCCCGGCGGTGCTGCCATTGTTGGAAGTATTCCGAAAATACCCTTTTCGGAATGGAATTTAGCTCTGTTGTCGTTGCAGCCATAATGTCCTTTCTTTTCTGAAATCGCGCTACTTTCAATGACCTCTTGATTTTAGGAAACAGCCAGAAGTCGTAGGGGGACATATCAGGAGAGTAAGGAGCCTGTTGAACTACAGGAGTCTGGTTTTTTTCCAGAAAAGTCTGAATCAAATGCGAGGAATGTGCAGGAGCAATGCCGCGAGGGATGCGCCAATTTCTTGTTGACCTTAATTCCGGTCTCGTGCGCCGCACAGCACCACGTAGGCGTTGGAGGACATCCCTGTAGTACTGTTTAGTGATTCTTTGACCCTGTGGGGTGCGTACTCGTGGTGTGCCACACAGAGGTAGTCAAAAAAGCAGTCAGCATCACTATGACATTGCTGCGCACTTGCCGGGCCTTCTTTGGTCTTGGTGACGTGGAATGCGTCCTCTGTGACGACTGGGATTTGGTTTCCGGGTCGTACCCGTACACCCAAGACTCGTCACTAGTGCTTACGGCGTCGGTGAAGTCAGGGTAACTGTTTGTGGAATCCAGCATCTCCTGTGAGACTTCAATACCAAGCTGCTTTTTCTCCACCGTCAGCAGCTTCGGCACGAATTTCGCCGCAACTCTCTCCATGGCCAAATCTTCGGTGATAATGGAATGTGCAGAAAAATTGCTGGTGTCCACCTCTTCCGCAATTTCTCGGATAGTCACACAACAGTCCCGCATCACCACAGCGTTCACTTCGGCAATTACCTGGTCATTTCGGCATGTTGATGGCCGGCCGGAGCGTGGCTCTCTCTCCACGGATGTGCGGCCGTCTTTAAACCAGTTGCACCACTGCTTAATCTGCGTGCTGCTCATAGCATCATCACCGAAAGCCGTCTGAACATTTCGAATAATTTCCACTTGGCTATCGCCAAGTTTCTGTCAAAATTTGAGGTAGTAGCGCTGCTCCTCTCGCTCCGCCATTTTCCTTGCAACAAAAAACCGACTAGAGCACTGCGCACTCCCTCACTCAAACGCTGCTTCCCAGCGACTGACGCTATCGGCAGGCGGGAAAAAATTCGTGCATGCGCACGAGGGTTCAAGGTCAGCTGCTGTAAGCGCGCTTGTTTCATATCCATAAGGTGTTCGCAAAAAAAAAATAAAGTCGGATACTTTTCTAATAGACCTCGTATGCTTCAAGCTTTTGTCGCGTACGTGTCACAGACGGCTAGGTACATTTCTGACCATCGGCAGGTAGGTAATGATTGTCCTATCTCTCCCATTCGGCTGACACAGTTAGAGCGCCATCCTGTCCTAAAAACAATTTTGGTCACACTTATTCAATGCTAACAAGTAAAACCACAGTATTTTTACTCATCTACATTTAGGCTTTAAAGCAGTGCTTCGATTCTATATTTAATATAGAAACCTCGCGGAACCAGCCGAGTGCAAGGTATTTTCGACACTGAGATTGTCTATCATATACCCACGCAATAAATGCAGGAGCTTCGAAAAGGAACTAGTGTACCACAGGCTGTCGGGTACCTGAATGTGAGTGCCCTTCAGAGGAGACGATCGGTTTCAATCGCAATTTTGAGTATTCGTCCTCGTATTATTCACTGCGCCGCGGTGCAAAGGGCCGCAATTTTCTTGCACATGGCCCCGCGGTGTACCGACCAGCTTGGTGCCTTACGCCTATGTGCCTCAGGCGCTTTTCGCGTACGTGTCACAGACGCCAAGGTACAATTAATTTGATACCGGAAGCCTATCACAGGTTTTCGAGAGCAGTGCTCGATGCGTATCTATGTGCACTAAATAACGCTAGCGGTTCTTCACCTATTCGGGACGCTGTAATAACGTCGAGGTTCGCGCTACGTGGCCAGACTGCAAAGGCATGCATTGGGGTGCAATTACCTGCCGGGGTACATTTTGCAGCAGATGTTTCTGGGGTGACAGCTCGATAAAAAACCTGAATCGCCGTGACCCGCAAACAAAGAGCTATAAATGCGTGCTAGTACAGCTTCACTTTTGCGGGCATATAGGTTTGCGGGCTGTTGACTCAATTACGAATGCAACTGCACATTTGTAAAAGTATGCCAAGGAAACGGCAGTGTTACATGGGGTAATAATGTCCTGAAAATGCTCTTGAAAACAGATCCGAAACACCTTGCTTATCGAAAACAAATCTAGTATTCGAAAGCATCACCATTTATTCCTTTTTGGTACAACAAGCTTGCCTTGACAGTCGCAACATTTGCTATGATTGTTTTATTTTCACAGAAGTTGTATTTGAAATGAAAGAAAACCAGTCACAGATAATTTACAAAGTACTCCCATGGTCGGCAAGGCAACAGGGATTTAGTGCACGCCTAGCGAGGCCTCGTGTCCGATTACATGGGACCATTTGATACAAAATGGGCTGTTCGTGCGATCAACAGTAGCCGTATGGAAGTAGAAATGAACTGTAAAAACAGTGCATGTTGATACCCGAATGGATCCATCAGTTATATAGCATATATACCCTAACAGAAAGGGAGAGAAGAGGGCTCAGTGCAAGTCAGGCAGTTGTCTTGTGATAGCCGGATCGATCAGGATTCTTTTTTCGTTTCAAAAGCAACATTTGAAATAGAATAGAAGGCAACACCGTAAGCACCGCAACAAGGCAGATATTATGTTTTATCTGAAAAAAGTTGTTTGACTTGTTTGGTTTGGTTTATGGGGTTTAACGTCCCAAGGCAACTAAGGCTATGAGAGACGCCGTAGTGGAGGGCTCCGGAAATTTCAACCACCTGGGGATCATTAACGTGCACTGACATCGCACAGTACACGGGCCTCTAGAATTTCTCCAAAGAAATTCCAGCCGTCGCAGCCGGGATCGAACCCGCGTCTTTCGGGTCAGCAGCCGAGCACCATAACCGCTGAGCCACCGCGGCGGCGTTTGACTTGTGTTTTATAGCTACTTACTCATTTGATAACAAGCCATAGCAAAGAGTTCCCGAAGCAAGTCTAATAGTACAGCACTTTAGTAATTAATTGACTGCAGTACTGAAAGATGTTGTATCCGGTTTTGTAATATACGTTATTTTCCTGACGTTGCAGACAAATGAGTACGCTGAAATGTGTAGAGAAGTCCAGATTCACCACATTTTACTTCGCGAAATACTCGTACCGCTTGATGTTGCAGAAATATTTCAGCAAAGTCGAGATGTTTGTGTTCCTAGAAAAGCCCTTGCCTATAGTAAAACTTGATGCTGGGCTAGTCTGGGCTTGACTTGCCTATAATCATGTACTGATAAGTTCCCGATAAATTATGATAACCATTTTGAAAAGAAGATCTCAGTGCTTGACGGCCATGGAGGAAGCTGGGAGCTGGAAAAGGGTGTCTTGCTCGGTATGCTTCACGTAAGCGAGTGGTTAGAGCCCGCAAACGTGCGGCGGGTGGAAAAGAAGTAGGACGCATTCTGAATGTCTGCCGAAAAACCTCGGCGCGACACGAGGTCCCTCGCCAGTCCCATAATCCAGATTTAATATCGCGGACAATAGTGCACAGGGCACGGATTCCGAAGTGGATGGCTTTCAATACCATGCAGTTAGTTTCGGGTCGCGCGATTGGCTGGCGCAGGCTGTAGAACGACAACCGCAGCGTTGGGAAATCACGCGAGCCGAAGACAACTGGTTGGGAAAACCAGCTACGCAGAATCCGGCCCCGGGACGCGCGAAAGCCCCTCAATGATTCAGGGCCTTAAGGACGCGCAGTCGCTTACGTAAATGCGTCGCTGCTTCACCAGAGTCACCTAGTGGTCCTAGAATGAGCGTCCATGTTGCGTGCGCCAAGGGGCGCTGGTCTGGATGCGTCCGTTCTGCATACTTTCGGCTTGGTGCAAAAATCGGCCCACGCAATGTGTTGTCAGGCTGGCGCGCTTCTCAGTGTATGCTGCCACTCTGATAGGCATACATAACCTGTATTTGGATTTTACCACCAGTTCGGTTCTGCGGGCTGCCGGAGCTTTGCTCCGCCACCGTCCCTTCTATCAGGAATGGACACAGTGATAGGAAAATGTAGTGCCGCCGGCGATACATTTTTGCCGGAGCTCACACGCCCTGGGCACTTCTGTCCACGATAGTACGCGCCGTCGAAATTGATGCAAATCAAAGAGGCGTGAACATCAGAAAGGAGACGTCAAGGACTTGTAAAATTACAGGCCGATCAGCTTACTGGCCGTTGCCTACAAAGTACTTAGTAAGGTAATCGCTAATGGCGTCGGGTCAACCTTACAGTTGAATCAACCAAATGATCAGGCAGGCTTTCGTAAAGGATACTCGACAATAGATCATATTCACAGTATCAATCAGGTGATATAGAAATGCGCAGAATACAATATACCCCTATATGCAGCCTTCATTGATTACGAGAAAGCGTTTGACTCAGTGGAAACCTCAGCTCTCGTGCAGGCATTGCGCAATCAGGGTGTAAAAGAGAGTGTTGTGCAGATATTGGAAGTTATCTGTAACGACTGCAAAGCTACCATAGTCCTCCGTAAATTCAGCAAAAAAATCTAAGAAGGACAGGTGTCAGGCAGGGAGACACAGTTTCGCCATTGCTATTCATCGCCTGTTTACGGGAGGTAGTCCTAGGCCTTGGTTGGGAACCGTAGGGGATAAGAGTTAATGCAGAATGCATAAGTAATCTGCAATTCGCTGATGACATTGCCTTGCTAAGTCACTCAGCACACAAACTGCAAGGCTAGATCAGTGAGTTAGACAGGAAGCACAGAACGATGGGTCTAAAAATAACAATCAGAAATGCAAAGTAAACTTCTGCAGTCTAGCAAGTGAACAGCAGTTCGCAATTGGTAGCCAGGCGCTGCAAGTAGGACGGGCATATTTCTACTTAGGGCAAGTAGTGACCACTGATCTGGATTATGAGATGTAAATAACTACAAGAATACGATTGGGGTGGAGCGCATATGACAGGTTCTCTGAGATCATGAATGGCAGTTTACCGATATCAGCAAAAAGAAAAGTGTAACAGCTGTATCTTACCAGTACTCACCTATTGGTCAGAAACGTGGAGGCTAACGAAGAACGTTCACCTTGAGGTAAAGACAACGCAGCGAGCTATGGATGGTAAAATGATAGGTGTACAGTTAAGAGATCGGAAGCAGGCGGAATGGGTGAGGGAACAAACGCGGGTTGATGACACTCTGCTCGAAATCAGAAGGAAGAAATGGGCTTTAGCAGGGCATGTAATGCGATGGTAAGATAAGCGCTGGTCCTTAAAGGTAACAGAGTGGATTCGAAGAGAAGATAAGCGTTGCAGGGTGCGGCAGAAAGTAAGATGGGCGGATGAAATTGAGAAGTTTGGGGGGATACGGTGGCGGCAACTGGTAAAGGACAGGGTCATTAGGAGAGACATTGGAGAGCTCTTTGTCCTGCAGTGGGCGTAGTCAGGCTGATGATGATGATGGTGACCCACAAAGACCACCTCTAGAGATCTGTTGCACTGGAATGTGCCGATCAAAATCATTGCAGAGTCGCTTTAATTAGCCTTCAGCCCACTTCCTCAGCCTGTCACACTAAGTCATTTGTAATCCGCTGGCGTCCATAGGACAGCTAAATAATCGATGCACCGCACTGCGTAACCTCTGCCATGTCACGTAATTGCTCGAAATGCCACTAGAGACGGACATCGCCTGCTACATGGCTTTAGCTGCATTCGGACATGTGATGTATCCCTCCCTAGGCGAGGTTGAGCGGGCATGACTCGATGGAAACGTCACAGCTTCGGCAGGCGGCGAGGTGATCTATAGTCCATCTCACCAGCTCTCACCAGGAAATAGCCTCTAAAATATTTCAGCACTGCGGAACTATTTTTAAAAGGATTACTGCAGTAATTATAAAGGTACAGTGTTGCTTTTTTTAAAATATGGCCAGCGTTTCAATCACAGTTTAAATAAGCAGATGAAATCTGCACTAACACAGCGCTGCGGAGACCTGCATCTGTTTTGTGCGCCGCCATTCGAAAACTTGGCGCCCGTTGAGACTGGTGCTCTTTGCTTCTTAGTGATGGAGTCACCAGTGACGGATTGACGGGAGAGGGAGAACGAATGTATGAAGCGGGTACCGTACTAATAGGCTCAGGTTGCCAATGCATCTATAGTGCTTGAAACGACTTCTGAGGTGTAGTGTCAGCTTCGACTAAGGGAATTTAGGCGTTTCTTCGGCTGGCACAAAAGATCCCCACCTCGGCCGAAAGGTGTGTGTGTGGGGTGGAGGAGGGGGAGGGGGAGGGACTGGTAGCAGCTCTCGCTTCACGCGTCGCGAAACCTGGGAGCTTGTGGTCTGCGGGACTTCCGTGGACCCATTTCTTGTTTTAGCTGGTGATTCGAATGGTAACAGCGACAGTCAGCTAAGATCGCGGATACCCATTTGAGTATGGCGCAGGCGAGGCAGCTCCGACGGTTGTCACCGTCACGCACATCCCTCCCTCTAGAGCTTCGTAAACGCTCGGAAAAGAGAATATCTTTTATCTAACAAGCCTAGAAGTTTGTCACGATTTTGTTTTCATGCTATACGCCCCACAGTTAAATACTTTGCAACTAAAGCTCCGCTTCAGTTTCACCTCATGCTCCGGTTAAAACGTCGATCTAGCGAACCTTATCAGGTGCAGCGCACACAGTGCTTATATTATCCAGGTATTGATGACGAACTCCAAAAAGGCAGGCATTCAGCACATGCACGTATGACGCGGCCTTGCATGATGCACACCTTTAGCGAAGTACAGACACACCAGACACTTGCCAGAGAAATCTAAAAGCAAGAGGGGACACTCCAATAGGCCTCAGCGGTGGAGTTAGTCTAAAGAGAAAAGCTATGAGAACTACGTGGCGTCTTTGCCAAAACTAATCAAGTGATTAGTTTTATTCTTGCGCTTGTAACGGAGCCCGTATGACAACCTTTCAGCTCTAAATATGTATATAGAAAAGGAGAACCCTTCTTGCCTTTCGAGGACTTTTGGCTTTGAAGGGTGCCGTAATAGCGCCACCATGTGGCTGAGAAGCGAGGTCGGTTGTCTGGTTAGCTTTCGCAAAGACGGTATACTGCCTGCGAAGAGTGTTTGCACTAATAAAATTCAAGATGACTGTTTCTTTTTGCCCTCATGACACAGTTGTCAGCGCTTGCTGCGAATCGGCTTCATGGGAAATTGGAATAGTTTGGTTTTTTCAGGCACTCTAGGAGAACCTTATCACCAGTACGCTGCCGCGTATAGTGTTCCTCTATTTTCTGTGGGGGCATCTTTTAGACCCATATTCATCCGCAAGTGTTTCGGTCCTTTCTAGGGACACTTGGCAGTTTGATTAGCGCCTTTCCTTTCAGTCACTGCGCAGTATTGTTGAAAGAAACGGAGGAGTCGCCGCGCTGGCGCATTGTTCTGGCACTCGGCTGCTCTCTCGAACGACGCGGGTTCGATCTCGGCCGCAGCGGTCGAATTTCGAGGGAGGCGAAATTCAAGAGGCCCGTGTAATGTGGGATGTCAGTTCACGTTAAAGAATCAACATAGCATAGTGGGCGAGTTGGTATTGCATCTTTAAGGAACCCCAGGTGGTCGAAATTTCCGGAGCCCTTCACTACGGCGTCCCTCATAGCCTGAGTCACTTTGGGACGTTAAACCCAAATATATCATATATCATACCAAAGGAACGGAGGCATCACACTGGAGCAGTACAAAAGGGATGCCGCCTCCTCCAGGAGGGTTGCTGAAAAGCTGTCCTATCTGTTCAAGGCTCCGTGAAAGTAAAAAAAATTGTCATATCCAGGCAAATTCTGCCGCTGACACTGAGCAATAATTTCGCAGAGTAGCGAATAATAAAAAGAGCAAAAAGACGTCTGATCTTGAGGTCACAAAGCGATAGTAGCCCCTCTATTTTGGCAACAAGTCGTTATCTACACGGCCCTCGGGTTTTAAAGTATCAACGCATTTATCATAAGTTAAAGCATCAACGCATTTATCATAAGAATACTAAGGAGCGCATGCACACATTCAGGGAGCTGACCCAGGCATACAGAGCCTCACGCCAGCCCTACATCCCGCCCCACCCCTCCCTAGATAACAAACACGCAACACTCTGACGCAGACTACAGACACACACTCTACCCTCACCCCTTAACCTAGCCCACTATCATCCATCCTTTCCCACTCCCGCATGTGCCGTATGCCAGAACCCTTCGATTCTTCCCTCCACATCCTTTCCCTCTGCCCGGCGGACCCACCCCCGCGGGACCTAGAGAACCTCAAGACCTGGGAGTGCTGGGAGACCCTGCTGCGCTCGGAGGACCCGGCCGTGCAGACCATCGCCACCGGCCGTGCTGCGAGTGTTATGGACCTCAGGAACATAAACACCTGAGAGCAGTGGGGTCGTGCGGGGACCCTAGGGCGTGCCCCGAATTCCTGTTGAAATAAAGTTTTCTCTCTCTCTCTCTCTCCATTTAGAGCACATGTAAAAAGCACATCGAGTTAGCTGCAGAGGGCCACGCTCTGGACACTAGAAGAAAAAGGAGATACTGCAGTTAATGATCCTGAATTGTTGGCTATGAGGGATTAATTTTGACCACATGCGGTTCTTTATTTTCCACTGATATCGCAGAGCACAAGGCACACTAGGCAATGGCTTTTTTTCTCCCTTCGCACGGTGTGCGTCAGCATTGCCATCGCTTCTCAGGCGTACCCATGTGATGCTCCGGCCATGCAGGATCAACGCAGCATCAATCACGTAAGGCCCGGATACGTGATGATCCCTACCACAGTGTGGAATGACGGTCAGTGTTACCTACGCGAAGAAGGAGCAGTGGCATCTCAATCCAAAAATATGAAAAGAAAGGTATAACATGCTGGCTTAGCAATACCAAATATCGCGATCTAAATGATTTCCACGAGAAACTCCCTCATAGCTTTCTTTCTTTTTTGTCTTCAAAAGAAAGCACAAAGTCTCGCTCGACAATATTGAAAAAGAGTAAGAGGAGTCGTTTGCGTGGCTAAGACATAGGTTATTGCTTCGTTGCAGCCACTGGATGGGTTTGCAGAAACTAAACGGAGCTGCAACCAAACTGTTTTTTACTTGCTTATGAAGTTTGAATCCTTTTACGCTGATCAATTTTGTATTAGTTCCATAAGATTGGCAAGCTGGGCAGTAGGACAAGGACACAAAACACAATTTTTTTTCAGTGGTTCGAAATATTTTTTTACCAACACTGAACCATCAAATCGCACGAAGAAACCTTGAATTTAAATCTGCTTCTCACATTTCCTCCGCATACCGATCATGCGGCTAAGATCATCATTGGTGTCGGACGGCATGGAATGACTGATTATGTAAAGCCTTCTCCCCAGTTCTTAGATCATTAGCTTGATTCGGTCGCTATCGTGGGAAATGGCGGCAGAAAGTGTTGTGGTGGCTACTTGGGAACGCACAGTGAGAGCGCGAAAGGGAGCTTACGCTTATCTAACCGGCAGCACATAGCTCGCAGGATACCTACAATGCGAGATCCTCTGACAGCTAGATATTATGTTATCAGGAGTAAAAAGACTACGGCCGTTAATGGTCAAACAAGAGAATTTACATGCATGCAAAAAAACTAATTATGCGCGTTGTATGACGCTTTGTTTTGGCGTGGCCACGGTTTAGACGCATAGTCTGAGGCTACTTTTATTCGGTTGTCCATAAAAATGCCTCACAGGTTTGCCTTTCTGCGACGCAAAAATTGAGGTTAAGGAGTAGCTTGATGAGATAAGAAAGGCATGTCAGTTTTGGGGAAGTAATTGGTTTACTTTTGCTGTAAATGTGAGGTAAGCTTGCGGTCCCTTTTTAGAGTAACCTCATCAGCGTCAGAAGAGTGGAGAGTTGGGCTTGCTGGTTTACAATCATTTTGGGAAAAGTACTAATAAAGGACGGGGCAAGAACACAACACAGGTGCTGACTATGCACAGGCGTATATTTTAGAAATACAGATATAAATCCATACCTCAACCACTCCATCAAGATAAACGGATGCAACTTGCTGCGCGAAAAGGTAGCGAAAAAAAAGGCTCGTGCTCAGCTCATGACAAAAAAATTTAACTACAGATGAACCGGCAAATAGGTGAACAGGGTATAAACAGGGTGACCGGGAGAAAACAAACAAAACTGCTACGGTCGTGCGTCAAGGTTGAAATGAAGGTAAGTTGCGAGGTGGATGGCACGCGCTCATTTCGAAAGGAGGAAAAGGATGATAAAACGACAGCAAAAAAGAAGAACACCAACAAGGATAAAGGCACATCGGGGTGGCTGCTGGCGAGAATCGGGACTCATCCTCAAGAAAAGCGACTTCTTTTGAACGTAATGTAATAGACAGCTCACTGACACAGCTACCCATTGATGATAAAAGCTGCCCAGATTTCTCGAGCCGAGATTTCTCTTACACTGCACAAATAGATTCTGGTGTTTTTCTTACATTTATTCCGTTTAGTCTCTTCCCTATTCCCACGTTTGCACAGAGGAATAAGTTTTTTAGGGGCAGAAAAAATTACACAAACTCCAACCTTAGCACCTATATTCTTGAGCTTGTGGGACACGCCATTCACATAGGGAAAAACGACTGTGCGCGATCGTTCGATGCCCGTACGTTTTTTAAAATTTCCGCACATTTGCTGAACAAGTTTTCTGCCAGATTGCGCAGCAGGTCCTGCGGGAAACTAGCGAATCTAAGCCGGCTAACCTGCGAGTTGAAGCTGGTGATGACTTGGTGTTGGCAATATCTGTAGAGGGCGTTTTTGATTGCGGGCATGGCGATACCTCGATCGATAAGCTTCGAGTGCGCGGATGTAAACGACAGCATGCTCTTCTGCGAACGGGGTGCGTACTGCCAGCATATGTGGCCAGGGGAAAGGTAGAGCAAAAGATTCAGGAAGCGAAGCTTGTAGTCTTTGGGATATGGAAAGACCTTTTAGGTGTAAGTAATATTCGGAGATGATGCGGGCGGCCTCTTCAGAGGCGTTTTGGTACAGGGAGCTCTTGAAAATTATCATATAATCCTCAACATATCTGAAAACTGTAGTGAGTTGTGGTCTCGAGGCTGGCTGCTGAACTGCTTCCATATTGGGCAAGTAGAAGGCCGCTCAGAACTGGTGCAAGGCAGGAGGCGATGCAAACACCTTTTTTGTGTACAGATTTTTCCTTCGAACTTGACCAGGAAAGTGCAGAGATAGAAGGTTCTTAGCTCCAGGAATGTGCTCACGCTGCATCCAACGGCGTTCTGGAACTACACACTTCTGTCGATGCCGTAAGTTTCGAGCAGCGCAGCATGCGGCACGGAGTAGTAGAGGTCCTTGAAGTCAATGGAAAACAGGTTCATGCCAGCGGTACACTCTTCCCGCAAAAATTCGGACACAGCCATGGAATTCCTAACGATGTAGGGATCTTCAATCTTGAGTCTGAGTATGGAATCATTCAAGTAAACGCTGAGCGGTTTTTTCCAGGTGCTGCGCTCATATACAATGACATGGAAAAGGGTACCTTCTTTATGTGTTTTGGCAGTGAAAAAATCATCGAGGCAGAGTTTTTCGCTGTTATTTATCCACGTTGCTAGTCATCTTAGGCTGGCTTCTTCACACTTCCTCAAGGTTTCGGCCTTCGCCTTTCCCGGATGCACCTTGACCTGATGAAAGTTGGCAAGCATAGCTTCTTTCGCCTTGTAGATGTAGTTCTCTGAACTCAACATCGTAAAGCAACCTTTATTATCAGACTGGAAAGTTTTATGCCTGCAGCATTTAGTGAAGCCACTGTCCGCGGAACGTCAATGTGTGGTCGACACGTGGAACGGAAGGGCCGAGATTCCAGACCTTCCAGAATGCATCGGTCAGCTTCAGGCTTCGTCCTCTCCTTCGAGGCACTGCATCGCACCAGGGCGAGCATTTCTGTCTTGTAGACATTTGGTTGGGTGTAGAATTTCGACCCTCTCTCGAGGGTGTTCAGGACATACGGGGGCAATGTGACACCTATCTGTTGAACATCTTGGCGGGAGGGTGGCGCTGCATGCGGACACGGACTGCGCCTGTGCCGCATCTTGCGGTCGGAGGCTTGGAGACAGGTACGGCTTTTCCAAGAATGCCTGTTCATCGCTTGCAACCAAATCTGCCAGCCAGCTGGATACCACAGTAGGTTGCAGCAAGAACTTCAAATTGCCGACCGCACTACCGAGTTCACTTGGCAAAGGTTGCTCCTTTCGCTACCAAGAAAGCGTACATCACTGCCCGCCCGAAAAGAGGTTCACCAGATAGGTGGCGTCACATTGCCCCCGGATGTCCTGAACACCCTCGAGCGAAGGTAAAAATTATGCGCCCAACTAAAGGTCGATAAGACAGAAATGCTTACCCTGGTGCGATATACTGCGTCAAAGGCAAGGACGAAGTCTGAAGCTGACCGATGCATTCTGGCAGGTGTGGAATCTCTGCCCTCCGTTCCACGTGTGGACCACACATTGACGTTCCGGGGACAGAGGCGTCACATAAAGCTGCAGGAATAACGCTTTTGAAGTCTGATATTGAAGGTGTATTTGCGGTGTCGAGTTCAGAACACTACAGCTACAAGGCGAAAGAAGCAATGCTTACCAACTTTCATCAGGTCAAGGTGCGTCCGGGGAAGGCGAAGGCCGAAGCCTTGAGAAAGTGCGAAGAAGTCAACCTAACAGGACTAGAAACGTCGATAAAGAGCGGCGAAAACTCTGCCTCGACTCCTTCTTCACTGCCAGAACACATCAAGAAGGTTCCCCTTTCCGGGTCATTGTAGGTGAGCCCAGCACCTGGCAAAGACCACTCGGCGTTTACTTGAGCGATTCCCTACGCAGACTCAAGATTGAAGATCTCCACTTCGTTAGGAATTCCATTGCTGTGTCCGAATTCTTGCAGAAAGAGTGTACCGATGGCATGAACCTGTTTTCCATTGACGTCAAGGGCCTGTACTACTCCCTTCCGCATGCTGCGCTGCTCGAAACTGTGTCTGACGGCATCGACAGCCACAAAAGTGGGCAGTTCCAGAACGCCTTGGGGTGCAGCATGAGCACATTTCTGTAGCTGTTAACCTTCTATCTCTCTACTTCCGTGGTTCGAAGTTCGAAGGAAAAATGTATTCACAATGGAAAGATTTGCATCGGCTCCTGCTTGCACCAGTTCTCAGCGACCTGCTATGAGTACTTCCCGGTATGACAGGAGTTTAGCAGCCAGTCTCGAGACCACAACAGAGTACAAAATTTCCTGAAATGTTGACGATTATTTCGCAATTTTCAAGAGCTCGCCGTACCCAAACGCGTCTGAAGAGACCATCCGCACCATCACCGAATTCTCTTTGAACCAAAAAGATCTCTCCGTCGCGGTTGAACATCCCACGACTACAAGTTTCGCTTCCTGAATCTTTTGTTGCTCCTTTCCCCTGGTCGCATCTGCTGGCAGTACGCACCCCGCTTAAAGAAGAGCAAGCTGAAATTCACCTCCGTGCACTCGAAGCTTATAAAACTAGGCATCCCACGTCCGCAATCAGAAACGCCCTCTACAGATCTTGCCAACACCAAGCCTTCACTAGCTTCAACTCGCAGGTGAGCCTGCTCAGATACGCTGGGATCCCGAAGGACCTGCTGCGCAACCTGGCAGCGAAACCTGTTGAGGAAATACGCGGAAATGGTAAGCAGAATCACACGGACAGCGACCGATCGCGCACAGTAGTTGTTTCCTATCTATTATGTGTGTCCCACGAGCTCAAGAAGATAGGCGCTAAGGTTGGAGTTCATGTAATTTTTTATGCCCCGAACAAACTTGGTGCTCTGTGCAACCGTGTAATAGGGAGGAGACTGAACGTAATGAATGTAAGAGAAAACACCATAATCCGCTTGTGAAGTGTACGAAAACGTTGTGTACGAAATTCTGCTTTCCTTTTGCATGTGCTATCTAGGGCAAACTGGCCGATGTATTAACGACAAGTTGCGCGAGCCTGCTAATTCTCAAAATGCCATTATGCGGTCTAGCTTAGTCATAACATTTTTGAATTGCGCCGCGGAACAAATGAAGAAAGACATGGAGACAGAAAGAGCGCCTTTCTCTCCGTGTCTTCCTGTGTTTGTTCCTTTGTGCCATTGAAAAATTTTATGATGAACCAACTAGCCCAACAGCAAGTACTTATAATTTAGTCATTCACCGCACCAAATGCGAATGCTCTCCCCTGCTTGGCAAAACCCGCATCATTAAGAAGCATTTTAGCCAACATGCTCAAGAAATCTGGGAAGCTTTTATCATCAATAAGAAAGATCACAGCTGTGTGAGTGCGCCGTCTATCACACTACTTTCAAAAGAAATCGCTTCTCTTGGGCATGAGTCCTGATACTCGCTAGTAGCTTCCCTGATGTGCCTTTACGCTTGTTGGTGTTGTTCTTGTTTGTTTTCACCAGATCATCCGCTTTCTGGTGTCGTTTTATCGCCTCTTTTTCTCCTTTTGAAGTGAACATGTGCCATTCACCTCGCCACTTACTTTCATTTCATGCTTGACGCGCGCCTGTAGCAGCTTAAAAATTGCTTACCCTTGTTATTGGTTTTCTTGTTTGTTTTCAACCGGTCACCCTGTTGTTACCCCTACTGACCTTCTTGCCGGCTGATCTTTAGTTAAGTTTTTTTGTCATAAGCTGAGCACGTGTCTTTTTCTTCGCCATCTATTCGCGCAGCGAGCTGAATCTGCTTATCTTAATAGCAGGGTTGCATTATGTATGTATATATATATATATATATATATATATATATATATATATATATATATATATATATATATATATATTAGCCTCTTGCTAGTCAGCGCCAGTGTTGTGTTCTCGCTCTGTTCTGTATTAGCGCTGTTCCCTGCATGATCGGAAACCAACAAGCCCAAGTCTCCACTCTTCTAAACTGGATCTTCCCTATGGAAACATCCCTGTGTAAGGGCTCATAAGTTTTCTAATATGCGTGGGAATACTTTCTCTACTGCTGTTTACAAGTTAAGTAAAAGGAAGAACATCGCTTCATATCGAAACATTTATTAGGTCGACGTTTCGATATGAAGCGAGGTTCCTCCTTTTACTTTACTTATGTGTGTGTGTATATATATATATATATATATATATATATATATATATATATATATATATATATATATATGCATGAAATGGCATGACATTGATGACAAGCCGATGATTGAGACGTGATGACGGACGAGTACAAGATGATTTAATGGCGGACGCTCTGAAGCGAGCCCTCCAGCCCTCCTGCCCTCGCCACTGCTCTGTTCGTCGTGTTCTACTCCGTCACACTACTCAGTGCAGCTCAACGATCGTCCCGATCGCGAACGAGAAGCTCGACACTGAAGAAACAGTAGGTGACGATGGATGTAAAAAATGTGGGAATACAGAAGGAGGTGAAGGGACTGCCGCCATGGTGGATGAGACGATCAGCCGATGAGCGCTGGCCGACGAAGCTTCTGGGCCACAGGCCACCTGGAGCCCTCGGCCGAGGCCCATAGACGCACCGAACGGTACGGACATGAGGCTGCGTTCTTAGCTGTATTCAGCATCTCGGGTCCGTGCGGACATGTAGGGTCTTGCAGCGGCAGCGTCATTTCGTCGTGTCTTCTGGTCGGGGCGCGGGACGGGGCTTGGGTGAGCGGCGAGGTCGCTTCTGGTTGGGCGGACTGGGCGGGCTGGGCACCGCCGGGTGGTGCTAACCAGGTACACACGGCCGAAGAAGGATGCCGAAGCTCCGGGGGTAGGATGGCGATGAAGGTACCCCGCACCTCACACCAAATGTTACGGGACGGCAAGCCGATTACTGGGACGAGATGACTGTTGGTTACAGGATGGTTTATTGGCCTGGCGCGAGCACTCCTGCCTGCGCCACTGCCCACAGTTCGTCGTCTTCAAGCCCTTCGCAATGTTTGTATATATATATATATATAAGATAAAGTCACCAGAAATTGAAAAACATAACAAGATTTAATTCACGACGTTTCGGCTGGAGGACCAGCCTTTTTCGAGTGTATTACAGTATTTGAAACAAGCAGCTTTTATAGCATCCGCGAGGTACAGAAAAAAGTGTAAAACACAAATGCAAACAGTGGTGAGGGGAGAGGTTTAAAAAAAATGTTGGTTACAACTTGAAAAGCCGGCAGGTGTTGGGAAGGAGGTAACGACAGATAAGTCGATGACAAGCGCGAAAAAAAAAACTTTACTGCACAAATCGCGGCGGCAAGCACGAAGCGCCTGGCAGCCGCACAGCGAGAAGACAACATTTCAGGAGAAAGTTCTAGGCATGGGGGTCCGCAGGAATGTGAAAGAAACACCTCCGATAAAAAAGAAAAACGCTACTACACAAGAATATGAAAAATCCCACTCAGGGAAGGGTTGTGGCAGCACAACACAATACAAGATAGGTAATTGTGTAAGGATTCTCCTTTTTTGTATATTGAGTGGTTGTGTAAGGATTCATTAGAAACTGTTTTTTTCCAAATGGCCTATCTTGTATTGTGTTGTGCTGCCACAACCCTTCTCTGATTGGGATTTTTCATATTCTTGTGCAGTAGCGTTTTTCTGTTTTTATCGGAGGTGTTTCTTTGACATTCCTGCGGACCCCCATGCCTAGAACTTTCTCCTGAAATGTTGCCTTCTCGCTGTGCGGCTGCCAGGCGCTTCGCGCTTGTCACCTCGATTTGTGCAGTAAAGTTTTTTTTTTCGCGCTTGTCATTGACTTTTCTGTCGTTACCTCCTTCCCAACACCTGCCGCCTTTTCAAGTTGTAACCAACTTTTTTTTTTAACTTCTCCCCTCACCACAGTTTGCATTTGTGTTTCACACTTTCTTCTGTACCTCGCGGATGCTATAAAAGCTGCTTGTTTCAAATAATGTAATGCACTCGAAAAAGGCTGGTCCTCCAGCCGAAACGTCGTGAATTAAATCTTGTTATGTTTTTCAATTTCTGGTGACTCTATCTGATATTAATCAATCAGCTGCCAAGAAGTAATTTTTGATATATATATATATATATATATATATATATATATATATATATATATATATATATATATATATATATATATATATATATATATATGAGAGAAGCCAACAGCCGCAGAAACCAAGGGAGAGAGGGTATTTCTAATTTATTTATTTATTTTGTGCTTTTGTGCTGTTGTTCGATTTAGAATATTACTGAATATGTTATCGCTTAAAGCTAATTGATTAGAAAAGCAGTAGAAAAAACAACCACATGCCGCCGGTGGGATCCGAACCCACGACCTCCGAATTAAGCGTCCGGTGTTCTACCGTTGAGCTACGGCGACGGCTGTCAAATCTTCTGCTTTCGGGGGTATTTATGTTTACAAATAACCTAACCTTGAGAATGTTCATCAGCGCCACCCACGTTTTTAAGCGGCGGTCGTAGCACGTCCAGAGTTACCGCTGATGTGACGTAGAACGTAATCGAACGGCGAGGGTGGAAGCTGTGTGAGAACCCTCTTATGCTTCCACAGCCTCGGTTATGGTCTCGGTTCTGGCAGCCTTGACTCCATAGGAAGCCAACCTTTAAAAAAAAATGAAGTGTCCTAGTCTAGTGAAACGAAGAGAGCGTTATTAAGAGCTGCGTGGCCTAGTCGAGTATTTTTTCGTTTTTTAAAGTTAATTAATTAGCTAATCTTAATCAGCTAACTTTTTAATTATTGATTTCACGAAGAAAGTTTCAATGAAAAAAATTTAGATCACTTCGAAAAACCGTTAGTAGAGCTGTTTTCATTAAGGTACGATTTACGTGGCTTTATTTATTAGCCTTAAAAGAAAGTTATCAAGTGACCAGCTGCTCGCTCACATCTCTGCCCCTATGTGTGCCCAGCCGCCGCGGTGGCTCAGCGGTTATGGTGCTCGGCTGCTGACCCAAATGACGCGGGTTCGATCCCGGCCGCGGTGGCTAGAATTTCTTTGGAGGAGAAATTCTAGAGGCCCGTGTACTGTGCGATGTCAGCGCACGTTAATGAACGCCAGGTGGTGGAAATTTCCGGAGCCCTCCACTACGGCGTCTCTCATAGCCTTAGTTGCTTTGGGACGTTAAACCCCATAAACCAAACCAAACCTATGTGTGCCCAAAGTGTCATCGAGGAGAGGACTTCAGAAAAAACAGGATTTTATTCGTTAAGGCGCATTTTGGGATGTTGAAGCGGCACTGTTGTCACGTGGAAGCTTTTTGTTCAGTAAAGCACAACAGAGCGCAAGTTCCTCGGTATCCGTTAGCAGGAGTGGCAGCGCTTTCATGCAGGTTTCGCCTTTCTCATGTGCTGTTTATGTGCTTCGGTCATCCCAGGGGTTTAGGTTTTTGATTAATTCTTGTCTTACATATTTAAAAAAAAAATTTTATCTTGGTTTATTCCGTTTGTCTATCGTACAGCAACGTCAAGTTTTTATTTGGATTTTTATCTTATTGACACGTGCTGAATTTCCTGGCGCTTGCTTACCGAGTGAGAAGTGTTTTTCGACTAAGCTTCAGTTGCTAGTGCGCTCTTGTCCTGTCCGTTCTTCTTGTGTTCTGCGTGTTTTTCTGTGCGCCGTTTTGAGATGAAGTTTTTTTTTTATTGTGCGAGTTATGGTTAAAGGCGGGTAAAAAAAGTACTTTACGTAAATATTATCTTGCTGAAAATGTTTCAGTCAGCTGTTTCTCAAAGCGATCTACAAATTTTCCTTTGGCACTTTGTTCCTCAAATCACTTATTAAAAAGTTAGCTTATTAAGCTTAACTAATTAGTTAACCTTGAAGAACGAAAAAATACTGCACACTAGTTCACATGACTCTAAACAACCCTCGGCTGGTTTCAGACGGCTAAGACATCTCTTGTTTTCTAAAAGCTTGGTTACATTTAGCTGGGAAACCCTGTATGTATGTATATATATATATATATATATATATATATATATATATATATATATATATATATATATATATATATATATATATATATATACATATACATACATATATATATATATATATATATATATATATATATATATACATATACATACATATATATATATATATATATATATAGCACAGATGGGCGTTCACTGGCAGTCAGCTGTGCTAGCAGCACCAACCGAAGCACGCGTTCGCCGAGAGCAGACCCACTGCTGGGCGGGCACTTCGTCGTTACAATGGCCTCCGGTGAAATATGAGCCATCCTGGCGACTCAAGCGTGGTGCACATCACGGGATCGTGCTAAGGCTTCAGGCGGCTAATGGGAACGGTTTCACTGCCACGAGGGCGTTGGTCAGAGCAGGCTGTAAACGGTTCCACGGCGTGGTTCACGGGGGAACTCTTAGAGACAACACGGTAAGGACCGTGGTATTTGGCCAGGAACTCGGACGACAGGCCAGGAGTGCCAGAAGGGACCTAGAGTCAAACAAGGGAACCAGCAGGCAGGCGGTTAAAGGGTTGACAAGAATCGGGGCGTTCTTTCTGTCAATGTTGACCGTGGCACGTGAGGGATCGGGCTGGTTGGCTGGTTGGCGAAGAACCAGCCGGCGAAGAATGACGAAAACTACTTCTCTAGCTGTAGCCGCCGCCACACGGACGTCTCGGCATAGCACGTGAGGTGGTCTGCGGCAACGACAATCCAGTGGTGACCGGAAGTAGAAGGCGGTATAGGCCCGTAAAGGTCGATGCCCATACGATCAAACGGATGGGACGAGCAAGGTAAAGGCTGCAATGGTCCGGAAAGGCGCTGCGGTGGGGACATTCGGAGTTGGCAGTCAAGACATGAGAAAATGTACTTTTGTAGAAAGGTGCACATGCCGCGCCAGAGGTACCGGTGCCGAAGTCGCATGTGTGTTTTCAAAAGACCAGCATGAGCATTCTTGTGTTCGGCCTAAAAATATGCGCAGACCTCAGCGCGTAAGGGGCGAGGTATGAAAAGTGCCCGTCTTCGACCATCTGGCATGCAATTCGGCCAATAAAGAAGACCGTATTGCAGAGTGAAGTGGCGGGCTTGATGAAGCGAGCGGGAGGCCGCTGGTGTAGTGCGGCCGGAAAGGAGATGCACGAGAGAGGTTATCCAGGCGTCTTTATGCTGCTCCAGAAGCATGTTTTGAGATGGTAATGAAGAGAGCACTGTGTCAGTGCTGGAGATGGGCGCATCGTCGGCAAGTAGCGGTGACCTGGAGAGGGCGTCGACGTTAGAGTACTTGCGTCCAGAACGGGAGATGTCTCGGATGTCGTACTCCAGAAGTCGCAGTGCCCAACGACGAAGTCGGCCGGATGGATCCTTCAAGGACGACCGCCAGCATAAAGGTGACTACGTAGAACGGGCGGCCATAGAGGTATGGTCGAAATTTAGTTATTGCCCACAAAATGGCCAAACATTCTTTTTCGGACACGGAGTGATTGATCTCGGCTTTAGACATCGTGCGGCTGGCATAAGTGACAACATATTAACGAAATCCAGGCTTCTGTTCTGCCAGCAGCACCAATGCCGATGGCGTTAGTATCCGTGTGGATCTCGGTTGGAACGTTCAGATCGTAATGGCGAAGAATGAGTGGTGAATTAAGGAGCCTGCGTCATGTGGCGAAAGCATCATCACATTTGGAGCGCCATGACGGCAAGGAATTTTCGGCTTGGCGTCACGTCAAAGGTGAAATGATGGTGGCGAACTTCCGCATGAACCGCCCAAATTATGAACATAGGCCGATGAAACTCCGCCGTTCTTTGGGCGAGGACAGCTTCGGAAACGCAGCGACCGCAAGAAGCTTTATTGGACCAGGAAAGATGCCGTATTTGGAGACAACGTGACCGATAATGCTCAATAGATGAGCTCTGCAATGGCATGTTTAATAATTTAATTGCAGCCCTGCGGTCGTAAGGCAAGTCAGCACTTGGCGCAGGCGAGTAAGATGTGTTGAGACGTCGGCCGAAAATACGACGACGTCGTTAAGGTAGCAGAGACACGTTCCAGCGTAGGCCATGCAGGACATTATCCATAATTAATGTTGCAGGGGCACTGCAAAGCCCGAATGGCATGAAGTTAAATTCATATAACACATCAGGCGTGACAGATGATGCTTTTCTACGGTCACCTTCGGCCATAGATATCAGCAAATATCCAGATATTAGATCAAGTGACCATAAAAATTCTGCTGCTTATAGGCAACCGAGGGCGTCATCTATGCGTGGCAGAGGATGGTCGTCTTTCCGGGTTACACAGGTCAGCCGTCGATGATCCACGAAAAATCTGATAGAGCCGTCCTTCTTCCGAACGAGCACGAATGGAGAAGACTATGGGCTCTTCGAAGGCTCTATAATTCAGCGCTCTAACAGGTCTTCCACTTGCTCAATGATGACGCGAAGCTCCGGAGCTGACACGCGATATGGTCGCTGGCTCAGATAAGTATGGGTGCCATTATCGATGGTACGGTTGACAGCTGAAACACGGCTGAGTGGAATGTTGCACGCATCAAAAGAGTAACGAAAGTCACACAAAAGGGCGAACAGCTGGTCACGGTATGTTGAATGAAGGTCTCAACTGATTGGGTTGTACAGGACATTAGAGGATGGTCGGTGTGAGAGAGGAGACAGGGTGAGAGCATCGAGCGATGGTGTAGGAGCGGCCACAGAAGTCAACAGCCACAGGCACATATATATATATATATATATATATATATATATATATATATATATATATATATATATATATATATATATATATATATATATATATATATATATATATATATATATATATATATATGCCACCGCACGCCACCGCAGTTGCGATGTTGTTCTCACCGTTTGCATTTGTACAGGTGCTGGTGACTGGGCTTGGTCTGCTAACGCCTACTGCTTCGACTCGGCTCTTCAAGATAAAGGACGGATGGTGTGCTGACGCATCAACTAGGACCGCCGCCCTTGGAATGGAACAGTGTGTCCTATCCTCGAGCCGGCCGCTACCTACACCACCACTTCTGGACATGGGAGCACCCTTCGTTTGGCAACATGGAACATTGTCAGCTGATCCGCAGTGTGAAAAGGACGCCAACATCTTCGACACGTCGGGCCACGCCACCGCAGTTCCGATGTTGTTCTCACCGTTTGCATTTGTACAGGTGCTGGTGACTGGGCTTGGTCTGCTAACGCCTACTGCTTCGACTCGGCTCTTCAAGATAAAGGACGGATGGTGTGCTGACGCATCAACTAGGACCGCCGCCCTTGGAATGGAACAGTCTGTCCTATCCTCGAGCCGGCCGCTACCTACACCACCACTTCTGGACATGGGAGCACCCTTCGTTTGGCAACATGGAACATTGTCAGCTGATCCGCAGTGTGAAAAGGACGCCAACATCTTCGACACGTCGGGCCACGCCACCGCAGTTGCGATGTTGTTCTCACCGTTTGCATTTGTACAGGTTAGTTACCACGATTCCTACGCCTTTCGTGATAACAATGTCTGTCTTGTTGCGGTGTCGTGGCCACCCGATTGTTGCAAGCGTTTTCGTACTGCGGCTTTGTACCTGTGGCGTCGTTTGCTATTAGGTGGTGATATTGAGTCGAACCCTGGTCCGATGACAAAGGCGCAAGAGGAGAAGCTTGACTTAGTGAGCGATGCAATTAAGCGTCTCGAGACAAATAACGCGAGCCTTCTAGAATCTGTAAAAAAAGCTCTAGAAATGCATAGCATCCTTAAGAAAGACTTAGACGGGCTAACTATACGCGTCGATGAGCTTGAATCCAAATGTGTGCCTATGCCTCCAACGCAACTTCCAGAAACCTGTGACAGCAACGTTCGCAAACTCTAAGAGAAAATTGATGACCTCGAAAACCATTCACGAAGATCGAATGCACTGTTTTTTGGTATTGCAGACACCGACCATTCAGAAACGTGGGACAGTACCGAGGCTATAGTTCGAGAATTTTGTAAAAATAAACTGGGGGTTTCAGTACAGTCTATTGTCAGCGCCCACCGCCTGGGTCGGTTCTCAGCCGAGAAAAATCGGCCAATAATAGCTAAATTCTACAATGAAAAAGAAATCGAGGCTCTGCTCAGCAATGGCAGCAAGCTGAAGGAAACAGATTTCAGGATAGCACGGGACTACTCAGTTGCTGCGCGCGATAAGCGCCGAAAGCTTTGGCAGTTCTCGAAGTCAATAAAAAAGGAGGGTGATCGTCCCCGCCTTGCTTTCACCAAGCTCATTCTAAATAATGACGCTTACGTCTGGGACACGGATGCCAACTGCGCAGTTCGTTTACAAACATCTGGAAATGATGCGCCACAGGCAGGGGACGGCGCCCACGGAAGTGCTGACGAATGACCCAATCATTCTCCTGCCTCAGCTCAAGTAATCAACCCTCCTTTGCCGTCAGTTCATAAGCCTTGTCATGATACCGCATTAACTTTCCTCTATACAAACACCAGAAGTATCTTCTCTAAAGCTGTTCCCATTTCCTAGCTCATCGATTGATGCTCTGCATCCTTAATAGCGTTCACGGAAACATGGCTTACAGACAATGTTCCCGACGACAGCATTTTTGTTACCGAGGCGACGTTTAACATATTTCGCTGCGACAGGTCAAATCGGAGAGGCGGTGGTGTCCTGTTGGCAATAAAAAAAGAATTATCATGTGTACCCATCATAATTTCTACTTTTCTTGAATGTGTATGGGTGTTGTTAAACGGTAGCAGTACTGACATACTTATTGGTGTTTTTTATCGCCCCCCTGATATGGGCAGTGCTTTTGTTGAAGAGTTCTATCGCATTTTGAGTGAAGTGTGTAACCGATTTCCAAATTGTGTGTTATTAATATTTGGGGATTTTAATTATCCACGCATCAATTGGGCAACGCTATCTGTCACGGAGAGTGAAAGAGAATCGAATGCATTTCTTCAGTCATGTTTAGATTTTTCATTATCCCAACTTATCATGCAACCCACACGGCGCCCTGCCACATGCTCCAGTATTCTTGACCTAATCCTTACTAATATCCCTGACATCTGCGCCAACATTAGTCACCTAGATGGGCTCTCCGATCATGACGTCATTACTGGGAACATTGTCGGCATAACAGTAGGAAGATCATTGAAAAAAAAATTAAATGCTATAACAGAGCTAACTTTGATAGAATGAATGCACAATTATCTCTTTTTGGAGACCAGTTTCTTAATGACTTCTTGTCCCGTACAGTTGAAGAAAACTGGGTCGCGTTCAAAAATATGTTTACTGACGTCGTTAGCAAGTATATACCGTCCATAACAATTAGGAGTAGGAGCTCTACGCCATGGTTTAACAAGCAACTTCGGCGTCTAAACACCAAAAAAAAGCGATTGTACAGGCAAACCCAGAAATCCGGTCTTTCATCATCGTGGCTTATATACGAACAGTGCGACAAAGAATACCAAGAGTTACTTAAATCCAGTCGTCATCACTTTTTTAACCACGACCTATCATCTATGCTGACTAACAATCCTCGCAAATTTTGACAAGTAATAAATCCAAGCAATCATCCAGATGTAACACTTACCGATACCACAGGCGCCACTGTTCCCGAGTCAAAGTGTGCACAAATATTAAACAATGCATTATCGTCTGTGTTCACCCGCGAGGACGTCACTTCATGCCCAAACATAGGTACACTTTCCGATATCATCATGCCACAGATAAATATTAGTGAGTCCGGTATCATATCACTACTTAATAATCGTAAGGTATCATCTGCATCTGACCACGCTGGGTTCAACAACAAATTGCTTAAAAGTACATCGCAAAGCATTTCGGGAATCTTGTGCGCTCTTTTTTCACAGTCATTGTCATCCGGCCAAATTCCAAATGATTGACGTACAGCCAAGGTTATACCAATTTTTAAATCTGGCGATCGCTCATCACCGCTTAACTACCGGCCTATTTCGTTAACTAGCACCATTTGCAAACTACTGGAACATATCATACATTCTCAAATCATAAAATACTTAGAAGAACATAACATAATCTTCAAATACCAGCCCGGCTTTCGCAAGGGATATTCATGCGATGGGCAACTTGCAGGGTTTACTAATGACTTGCTTTCATGTATTGACGCTGGCAACCAAGTTGACACGATATTCTTAGATTTTTCTAAAGCTTTTGACCGCGTTCCTCACCACAGGCTACTGCTGAAACTAAAAAATTTTAACATTGACGCACAAGACATTGCATGGATAAAAGATTTCTTGTCATTTCGAACTCAATTCACAAATATTAATCATCACAACTCCCCTTTTATTCTTGTCACGTCCGGCGTTCCACAAGGGAGCGTGCTTGGCCCTTTGCTTTTTCTAATCTATATTAATGACTTGCCTAACTGCATGTCGTCCAGAGTAAGACTATTCGCCGATGATTTCGTAATTTACCGAACCATTTCTACTGACACTGACCATCAAGCATTGCAGTCAGCCTCAACGCAATAAACAGATGGTGTTCAGACTGGCAAATGACCCTAAATCATACTAAAACTAAGTGCATGTCATTTACACACTCCTCTTCCCGTATTCCAACTTCATACTTTATAGGTAACAACGTTGTCGAACTTACTACCACGTACAAATACTTAGGAGTCAACTTGCAATCGGATCTAACATGGCATCATCACATCAACGTTACTCTTGCATCTGCTAACCGTACTTTCGGAATCATGAAACACAGACTAAAGCAAGCGCCTTCACATCTAAAGAAACTCGCGTACATCACGTTAATCAGGCCTAAAATTGAATATGCATGTGCCATCTGGGACCCGAGCCAAGACTACATTATACGTAACATTGAATCCCTGCAAAGCCGTGCTGCTCGCTTCATTTTTTCAGATTATTCTCCGTACTCCAGTGTTTCATCTTTAAAAATTCGTGCCGAACTGCATCCGCTATCACTACGACGGAAACACGCCCGCCTATCTCTCTTTCACAAACTTTATAATCATGATCGTTTGCGCGACGACTTCTTTCAGTCACCCCCTGTCATTTTTCCTCGCCGTGATCATCCCTGCAAAGTCAAACGCCCAGCATGCCACTCGGCCCATTACGCACAATCATTCATCCCCAAAACCATAGCTGACTGGAATAACCTACCATCAGATATTGCCACTGAAGTTAACACCGATCAATTTCATCAAATGCTGTGGACTCATATCAGAACTTGACGTCTCTGTGCGTTTTTCTGGTTAGCTGGTTTTTTTTTTTTTCAGGACTAATTTAATATCTTTGCATCTTGTTCGATATCGTATTGTAGTTTTTTTCTTTTTGTGTTATCCTTGAACCCCCGGTGTTTCAATTTTCACACTTTTATCTTATCTTTATTCGAACTTTAATCCACTTCTAATATTGGTGTTTGCGTATTTTGTGGTTTTCTTGCTATGTTTGCTCAAATTGTTTATTCTTACTATTTTGTTTCTCGCATATTCTTATTAGTGTGTTTCGTGTGCCCCCCCTATGTAATACCCTCTTGCAGAGGGCCTTTAGGGTATTTGAATAAATAAATAAAGAAATATATTCTGGCAGCCTTGACGCCATAGGAAGCATAAGAGGGTTCTCACACAGCTTTCACCCTCGCCGTTCGATGGCGTTCTACGTCACACCAGCCGTAACTCAGGACGTTCCACGTCCGCCGCTTACAAACGTGGGTGGCGCTGATGAACACTCTCAAGGTTAGGTTATTTGTAAAACATAAATGCCCCCAAAAGCAGAAGGTTTGACAGCCGTCGCCGTAGCTCAGAGGTAGAGCACCGGACGCGTAATTCGGAGGTCGTGGGTTCGGATCCCACCGGCGGCATGTGGTTGTTTTTTCTTCTGCTTTTCTAATCAATTAGCTTTAAGCGAGAACATATTCAGTAACATTCTTACTTGATCAACACCACAAAAAAAAATTAAAAATCCCCTGTGCTTCTTGGTGTCTGTGGCTGTTGACTTCTCTCATATATATATATATATATATATATATATGAAAGAAGCCAACAGCCACAGAAACCAAGGAGCACAGGGTTTTTTTTTATTTATTTATTTATTTTGTAGTGTTGATCAATTTAGAATATTACTGAATATGTTATGGCTTAGAGCTAATTAATTAGAAAAGCAGAAGAAAAAACAACCACTGCCGCCGGTGGGATCCGAACCCACGACCTCCGAATTACGCGTCCGGTGCTCTACCTCTGAGCTACGGCGACGACTGTCAAATCTTCTGCTTTCGGGGGTATTTATATATATATATATATACTGCAGGGACGAAAAAGTCACCGCGCTGCAGCGGGAGTGGTCTCGGAGAGCGCGTGCTTATATATACATTAGGGGTTCCAATGGCCCAGGTTACTAGTTTAGGTACAGCATATTGCCACGTATCATTGTACTGTTTGTTCGTTCACGCTCAAGGCTGCAGGAAAGGGCTGTTATCATTTTTGTTCGTGACGCGAGAAGCGACCAGTCTAATCTCGATTGATCGCAGCCATGAAAGGCTGCATCTAGGTTTTTCCAGATTACTGTAGATGATCTTGTCCTGCTATCTGGAAGTTTCCTTGCCGGCTTTAAATTGAGCGATGCCGCGTGCGGCAGACATTCGTAGTTCGACGACCGACGAGCACGTTTGTTGCTTACGCCGCCGCCGAGTGATTCAGTTATTTTGCGGGCGCAAGTCAGCCCAAATAAAGAGCTTCGTTTCCAAGACTGGCTGGTGTCTTCCTGACCGCTGGACTGCCGTCACTACAACGTGACAATATACGACAAACGTGACTGTTCTTTTAAGGTTTATTCGGCCAACCGTTTCGAGAATGGTATTCCCTTCGTCAGGGCAGGGTTCCAATGAATCGGTTTCGTCGATATAAGGACACAGAAAAAGCGAGAAGGCATAATCTCCGCCCTAGAATCAAACTTGAGAATGAGGGCATGGGACTGTATAATAGACAGCACGACAGCTCTCACACGGGCCGCGGCTGAGCACCAACAGCCGGAAAAACAAACGTGAAGATGGAAATGGTGAAGTAGTAGCAAAGAACGAGTTTCAACAGCGATAAAAGAGACAAATTAGCGTTAAGCCCGGCTCCCGGCGCACACGGAGGCCCGCGGAGCTGCCGCGTGGTCCCAATGGTCTAGATGATAGATTATAGGTGTCTATTTGAGATAGAGCGTGGGTGCTGGAAGGAGGTTGGACAAAGGAAGCACTCATAAAATAAACTGCTAATTTCCTGCCATTTCACAGTGTGGCTGCAGTCGTCAAGAACAAGTTCCGGCGCGTTCCGGTTCATAACGCTGTCGAAGGCCTATGACCGGCGAAATTTCCTACGTTGGCTCCTTTAAGCAGGAACTGGAATACGCCTGAATTTGTTCTTGACGACTGCAGCCACGCTTTGAAATGACAGGGTATCTAGCAGTTTACTTTATGAGTAATTGCTTTGTCCAACCTCCTGCCAGCATCCACGTTCTACCCCAAATAGACACCTATAATCTGTAATCTAGATCATTGTGACCACGCGGCAGCTCTGCGGGCCGAAGACCTTTCGCGTCTTTCCCACACACGTGTTAATATTTTTAATTTTTTAATTTTTTATAATTTTTGTACTCTGTTTTATCTTTTGCGTGCCATTTTAATGTTCATTTTTCTACACATACCTTGTCATTTGTTATTTACTTACACCAACATCGATTGAACTGATAATCTCTGAACGATTTAACCTGCGCGTGCATGCAAGTCTCGAAACCAGATGCACTGCGCCAAGCTTTATCAAATTACTATCACCATGTCATATTTGTTTGGCGCCACGTTTCATGATTACCTTTTTCTTTTTTCTTTTCTCTTTCTGTGTGTGTTAATATTTCTTATGCTATATACTTCTTCAATATGTTTGTGTAAATTTTTTTTTCTCCTCTTGCATCCTTTTTTTTTTGTTCCCCCAAATTCATCTTTGCTTTCCCATTACGCGCTCGGGCTATCTCAGTATTTTACCCTAGAGATGCTGCTTTTTCATGGCAAGCGCTCTGCGTGACACGGGTTGAAACAGCCTAGTATATTTATGTGAAGAAGGGTGGTAGATTGTCTTGTAGAAAAGCTCCACAGGAGAGGAAAGCGAAGAAATGAAGAAAAAATAAGCAGATGGCACAGTCACAGGTTTCCGTTGCGGCGGTTAACAAGTGAGTATTGGCTGTCTCTCGAACGTTTCTCCCGCAAGAGTCTCAGGATACCTGATACGGGCCGCCCGCTAGGACCCAGCGGCGTCCTGCGGGCTGTGTTCATGTGTGTGTGTGTGGGGGGGGGGGGGGGGGAAGAGGGTAACGGCCTCCGTGTGCTCCGGGATCCGGGCTTAACGCTCTTTTGCCTCTTTTCTCGCTGTTTAAACTTGTTCTTTGCTACTACTTTATCATTTCCACCTTCCCGTTTGTTTTTCTGGTTGTTGTTGTTCAGCCGCGGCCCGTGTGAGAGCTGTCGCACTGTCTATTATGCGGTCCCTTGCCCTCATTCTCAAGTTTGTTTCGAGGACGGAGATTATGCCTCCTCGCTTGTTCTGTGTCCTTATATTGACGAAACCGATTTATTGTACCCCGGCCCTGTCGAAGGGATACCATTCCCGAAAGTGTTGGCAAAATAAACCTGAAAAGAACAGTCGCGTTTGTCGTAATGCTGTACCATATATATATATATATACATTTGACCAACACCGTTCCCACTTCGAGTTATTGATCAATTCGATCTCGCCCTACCATAAGCTTGCCATCCTGGTTAGCTCAATTGGTAGAGCGACTCCTCCGGTGTAGCGGTGGTCCTGGGTTCGAACCCCGGACCAGGACGAATTTTTCTTTATCTACGAAATTTCTGAGAAAGCTGTATAGCTTTCCTTTGTAGCCGTATGGCTGCGCTCGGGTGGATGCCAGTGAGTAATTACTCCCTTATTATATATATATATGTATATGCGAAATTCAGAAACGCTTCTTTAAGTAAACGTTTATTGGGAGTCGACGTTTCGGACAGAGCCTGTCCATTTTCAAGACTTGAAAAAGGACAGGCTCTGTCCGAAACGTCGACTCCCAATAAATGTTTACTTAAAAGAAGCGTTTCTCAATTTCGCATCTTATTTCTAGCAACCAAGTACGTTTATCTTATTGTGCTATATATATATAAAACAGACAAGGAAAGGGGAATGACGGGCTCGTTATAAATATGGGAGAAGCCAGCAGCCACAGAAACCAAGGGGCACAGGGGATTTTTAATTAATTAATTTATTTATTTAATATAAAATAAATAAATTAATTAAAAATCTCCTATGCCCCTTGGTTTCTGTGGCTGTTGGCTTCTCTCTCATATATATATATATATATATATATATATATATATATATATATATAGTTGATATCCCCCCTGGATGTCGTAGAGGGAATTGGGTTGAAGATGATTGTTGTAGGATCCTTGTCGTCTTGCAGTTTCGAATTGCTCAATCACATTGCAAGAGGAGACTTCTGGAGAGGTTAACTTTTATAACAATTAAAAGCACAAAGGAAGATACAAGCAAGGAGAAAACATATTTACACTTGACTCACTCGACGCGATGAAACCAGCCCTCGGTCCTGCCGAAACAGCTGGTTTCAAACCCTATGTCCCCGCCCTTAGCGGGGAGAAAAACCAATCAGTTAAGTGCACAAACATCAACCCAATAGATTATCGGGGAAAGGAAAACATCACCAATCCACAATTCGGATAGGATAACACAACCAATCAATGATTGGGGAAAGAAGGTAACTCGTCGCGAAACCGTACACATATGTACACTTTCTACCATCACGATTTCGGATAATTATGCTTTCCTGCTGCGAGCTTCGCGAACACACACTTTCCCAACGTCCGGTTGACCCAGGTTCAAGGAAAGTCACTTACACCCATCTGCTCCGCATCGTCGCTCCACATGCCTGCAGCTAGCGTGGCAATATCCTGTTGACCGCGCTTCAAGCTGTCAACGCACGCCGCTGCAGACATGGGAAAAAAGCCACGCACTGTGACGCGGATACCGCCTCGTAGCAAGCACGTGCACACAAGATGCGACCTAATAAATCCGTCCCTGAAGGGAGTTTGACCTTTCCAGTAATCGTCCGCAATCCGGCGCCTCCCCCCCCCCCACTTTATCCCGACGGACGGACGGACGGACGGACGGATGGACGGATGGACGGATGGACGGATGGACGGATGGACGGATGGACGGATGGACGGATGGACGGATGGACGGATGGACGGATGGATGGATGGATGGATGGATGGACGGACGGACGGACGGACGGACGGACGGACGGACGGACGGACGGACGGACGGACGGTTCAAGCCCAGCCTAAGCCCATGCCGAGGCGAAACCTCGGCTCACGCGGAACCGTCACCTGAGGCGGCTGCTTTAACTGTCTGTCACCTTTGGTGTCGGCCACCAGTGAGTCGAATGCTAGCGTACTGAGTAGCCTCGACTTGAACAAACCCCCTCCCTGATTACTGCACCCCCGTGCGGTCATGAAGTGCGGCAAGCCCTTTGTATCTTGCACTTCCTCACAAGAAGACCGCAAATCATAGTGAAAAGCACCACTTTGGTATTCTTTGATAACGTGGCAAAAAATGCAGTACTTGCGTTGCTTCCTATCATTATCTATCATTGTCTGACTCGTGGTTTTTTTTCTCCCAGGTCGGCTCCAATACATTGAAGACAATAGCGCACACAGCTGTTACTAGGCTGATTTCACCTGATTACGTATCTTCGCAGGCAGGGGGCTGCTTTAAAATCGGGGCCGTAACTTCCAGCAGGAAACTGACAGCTTTCAAAAACGTTCCACCGACGCATGCACATGTACTCGATTGCATGTTCCTTCTGTTCTTGACCTGCAGCTGTGGAAATTCCTCTCGGCAGTAATAAGCGGCTTTAAAATATCATTGGCCGAGGCTTTATTTCAGCGGAACAAACTCTTGCACCCAGGAAAGGGAATTACACGCGATGTCTGCACAAGTTTTAGCGCCGGAGATTCCCTCAGCGTCCGCAGAAAAGCCCTTGGGCTCAGAGGTATCTGTTGTAATTGAAGACTGCGTTGTAAAGTCTCGAGTCGCAGGAACAACCATTCCAAATGTCGATTTTTCAACATTCTTCACTGAAGCTTGGCAAAATTATGAGGACCGAACCGCACTGGTGAGCTAAACAATGGTTTTAGTTCATTGTTCGGGCCGTGCATTCACGGGCCGAGTGAAGGTTATGTCTGAGTACCTTTTTCTCTGCGCGGTGCACCGTTGAACTAACCCTGTAAAGCGCTAGAGCGTGGCGCATATATGCTGTACAGGCATTTCCATATAGCCCTACAGCGTGAGATGGCATAACTGTAAATAGAAAAATGTGAATTTTGGAGAATTTCACTCTTGATTTTAGAACAAATGTTAGGTGGGGCATCGACACGCTGTGGCTTGTGGTGCGTTGCGGAAATAGCAAGAACTGAATCCTGTGCAGAACCGAGTCCTTTACATGGGTGGTTGTTATACCAAAAAAGGCGACATTTCCCGTCTAAGCACTATTGGCCGCAAAGCCTTGGGCGCGAGCTGTCCCATATTCCCGGTAACCTCTTCGCTAAGGTTGATGCGTGCGACGGGTCGCCTCTCCCCCTCGCACACACACCAAATTTAGGGTATCCTCCTCCGGATGTAACGGACTTTCAATGGCAAGCATTCAATGGCGAGCGAATGCCCAAGAGGATGAGGGGAACGTGGTCGTACCAGCGTTCCCTTGGCTGATAAGTGGTAAGGGCTGCCTTCAGTTGTCGATGCGGACGTTCCACCCTGTGATTGGCCGAAGGGTGGTAGGCGGTCGTATAGATGTGGCGGACGCCTAGAATATTGGCAAGGTCAGTAAACAGGACTGATTGAAACTGGCGGCCGCGGTCGGTGGTGACGACAGACGGGCAGCCGAAGGGAGATACCTAGCCAGCTATGAAGGCCGAAGCAACGGTCTCGCCTGTAGTGTCAGCAGTGGGCAACACCTCTGGCCAACGGGTGAAACAATCCACACAAGTGAGTAGATAAGAGGCCCCACGGGATAACGGGAGCGATCCAACAATAGGCGCATTTGTTTTTCCAGTCCCGGACTACTTGCTGACAGGTGTCGGCTTCCGCTCTGACAGGAAACAGCTTCATGGTCAGATGACCTACTCGCCAGAGGCTGCTTGCGGATTCGCCGCCAGAGCCGGGCTCCCCCTCGGTTACTGTACCAGGACGCTGTCATCTGCTAGCAGACGACGTAAGCCATAGCCACCATGACGCCAAAGCAACGCCGTGCGTACGATCGTCATACTGAGTCGATTTGAAGACCGTACCGTCAGCTTAGCGTAGGTGGAATACAGAACTCAGCTTCGGGGGTATGGCCGCCGCTACTGCTCACGGCAAAGTTCGCCCAAGTAACCAAACTCGCTGCGGATAGGCAGATAGACAAAAGCCTTCGCAATAATATGGACAACAAGCGCTCTAGCTGCTCCAGTATACGAGTGGTTCACCTGCGATGCTTTCAGGTAAGCGCGCAGACAGCATGTCGCAAAACAAGCGAACAAGAACCTCTTGACGACACGAGCAAACAATACGCGCTCGCAGCTCTGAACGCGCGTCCGTGTGTGGTGGATTTCAAGAAAATAGAACGAAGATGCAAGAACAAAAAGTCTTACGATGGCTCAGAGGCCAGCTACGGAGATCATGCGAAGGTTTAACGCACGATATCGGTCTCCAGGAACAGGAAAAGTACGCAAAATGCACACAGAGTCTAACTCAATATGGCTGGCAGCGCAGCGCGCAGCTGTCGTCTCCTGCCTTCCCCGCAGCCTCAAGTAGCCCGCGGTCTGCCATAGGCGACCGCGGGCTACTGTCAGTCCAAAACACACATTTCTCAAAATAGGCTATATGTCTGTATGTTAAAGCATTCCCTACAAAACACGTAATGTGTGTCGACGCACGACAGGTGTTAAGTTTGTCTCAAACGGCGCAGCTGACATTTTCAGTACATCATTTCCTGCATGATTCACAATACATGTGCGATCACTCAGTGCATACTGTGCACACAATATAGAAGGCTCATTATGTGCACAGTGAGTGTGCGCAATCTGATGCATGCACGATGTACCTTACAATCGTAGATAAGTGCAAACAGTTGTGTAGTATTTTTGTAAAGGCGTGAAAGCAAACAACTATCATGCATGAGGCCTTCACCGTCTATTCTATATACGCGGAATCAATAGAATTCAGTTAACATACATATGCATTACCGGTTTTCACGATGCGCTCACTCTTCTGCGCACCAAACACGATGACTGTGTCGTTGACAGAAGTGACTAAATCGTAATTCATGATCCATAGCAGCGAAATGAGCGATGGCTTCCGAGAAAGCCACCGCTGGTAGCCGTACCCGTTGTATACAGGAGGGTCTCGCTGCCCCCTTCGCAATTTCGAAGGTCACGAGCACAACACCAAACACCCCGATAGTTGTCGCAGCACCGATATCACCAACACATGGTGGAACATGACGCTAAAGTGCTTGTGACCGGCGCCGCAAAGCAGGGGACAGCGCTCGAGATAACGTGACTGCCGGAGTTCCCGAAACGAGAAAAGTGCGCGCCACGTTTGCAGCGGGCTGTGCCGAAAGACGTGGGTTCGAACCCGGCTGTGGCGGTTGAATTTCTTTGGAGGAGAAATTCTAGAGGCCCGTGTACTGTGCGATGTCAGTGCATGTTAAAAAACCCCAGGTGGTCGAAATTTCCGGAGCCCTCCCCTACGGCGTCTCTCATAGCCTTAGTCGCTTTGGGTCGTTAAACCCCACAAACCAAACCAACCAAACCAGATCTTGTTTTTTGCTATAGGCGCTGCCTCCAATGCCTCCTTCACTTACGTTCATAACGGATGGCGGCGCAGTTACGGCTCCAGTGGAGATTTCGGCAATTAGCCTGCACGGAAGTTGCTCGCGCTTTCAGCCTCCTGGCAACACTACGAAGACGCTCATATCACGCTCATCACTGAGACATTACTGAGACATAAAACTACACAAAATTTTCGGATGTGTGAAATCCACTCATTGGTTAAAAGGTTATTTGCCAAGTCGACAGCAGTTTATATAATATGAAGGGCAACGTTCAAGCTACGTTGAGGTAACGTTCGTTGTGCCGCAAGACATAGTTTTACTTTCCATTCTTATTTGTATACTCATCAGTCACATTGATGATAGCATAAATTGCAAGGGCCTTATGTCCATGGACGACTGCATCATGTACAGAGATGTCAAACTTCATGAATATCACCTGACTCATAGAACTAATTCGTGAAAATTTCTGAATGATGTCACGGCTAGCCTATAAAGCTAAGCTAAGATTGGACAGTCTGTATTACAATCGCTAGAAATAAACAAACTGATTTACACTAATGGAATTGACATAACACGCCGAAAACAGCAGATTAACATAATCACCTAGGAATCCTAATCCCGGCTGAGCTAAAACGGAACAGACACGATTCGTATCCAGCATCTCCAGCACTCCCTACGCTCTGTTCACTAAAATGCTCCTTCAAATCCGCTACACCTCAAACGAAGTCATGAGCTTGCCTCTCACTCGTTCGCTCTGTGCTTGAATATAATATCGTTTGTTGGTTTGCGCCTACTAACCATTCTATTCCCCCACCGCCGCCTTGGCTCAGTGGTCATGGTGTTCGGTTGGTGACCCGGAAGACACGGGTTCGATGCCGCCCACGGCGGTCGAATTACAATGGAGCCGAAATTATAGAGGCCCGTGTACTGTGCAATGTTAGTGCACGTGAAAGAACCCCAGGTGGTCGAAATTTCTGGAGCCCTTCCCTATGGCGTCCCAATAGCCTGAGTCGCTTTGGGACATTAAACACCCATAAACCATAACCACTCCAATCTCAAACGGGAGAGCGTTCAGCGGAAAGCGATAAGGTTCATACACCACAGTCTGTTACTGTCGTAGCGATTCCCCAACACAACTTTTGAGCAAAGCAGGTCTTCCATCGATCCAAAATCGTGCCAGAGACTTAAGTTTTACATTCTTTTTTTAGTTTTGCGCAACGCATTCAGGGTAGATAAACTTAAGTACATGACATCCCCAAACACTGTGGATTCAAGAGCAAAACATGGCAAGCACTTGTGCGAATAGGGGCCGCTGTGGCTCAGTGGTTATGGTGCTCGGCTGCTGACCCGAAAGATGCGGGTTCGACTCCGGCCGCTGCGGTCGCGTTTCGATTGAGGCGAAATGCTAAAGGCCCGTGGTCTGTAGGATGCCAGTAGACGTTAAAGGACCACAGGTGGTCAAAATTTCCGGAGTAGTCCACTACGGCGTCCCTCGTAGCAGGAGTCACTTTGGTACATTAAACCACCATACGCCAAACTACTATACCCAACTTGTGGGAATACATTTTTCAAACTGAAGCACTCACATTTCCATTCTCTCCTGAAACCGTCCAAGACTGGACCCTTCCACCGAATAATATGCTCAATTGCACTTATTTAGATCCTTTTTCTTGGACGCCTTATGAAATTTTGGTTGAATGTGTGTGCCGTATTTTGGACTAGTTTGCTTTTTGCTACTCTTTCTGTATATATTATTGTCTCTCTACATATCCATTACTTACCACTAGGTATATTGCAACCAAAGGTTTTCTTTGCTTTATTTCGTCCAGAGAAACCAGGCTGTACGCATATTTTAGTTCCTTTCCTGCAACAGCCTACTGTGTAAGGCTACCAGTGTATTGTAAATAAGCAAATGAAGTAAATAAGGAAGTTAGTGTAGTACTGGCTCAAGAGCTGGAACTATGGCCGGCCGCATAACTTTGCATTTTTTTTTTGCGAAACACTGTTTTTTAAGCTCCTCAACCGTGCAAAGAGCGGAAAATTGCCACTGGCGGTGAGGTGATTTCGGCTGGGACCCTGTGGCCTCTACACCTCGCAGCTCTCGCACTTTGGTTCAGTATATCACCCACCAAACGACAGGTTTCTCTATTATTGCAAGTTTGCCTCCGCACGTCATCGTGCGGTAGAAATGGGCCTTTGTTGCATAGCTTGTACCGAGCGCAGAACTTCAATTTTTTTGTCTCGTTTTGAACCAAACGAGCGCAACGGGGTCGCACACGTGGCGGCAGCTGGGGCTAGACAACGACGGCTGGATCGCTATTGCCCTCTAACATATGAGGATGGTAGAACGGACGTCGTTTTCAAACAGTGATTGATTGCACTGGCAGCCTACCAAGAAAAATTTAAAACTTTACGTGGTCAAAGATTAATATTAGCTGGCACGACGATAAGAGAAACGGCCGGCTGTTTTCTGCATATCTGGCGATATCTATTAAACGAAATGTATTCGTTTTAAAGTCGTTGCGTGCTCCTGTATCTTTTCAGGACTGGATAAGGATGTGTTTGATAGAAATTTTGATAAGTTGGCATAGAGAACCATTAAACTGCTGCGAGTGGTAAGCCAAGAGCTTGAAATCACAGCGCTAGCCCAGCTTTAGTTTTGTCGCTTGTGAACAAGTTTTACCCAAAAACGGCTCTTAAAACATTTTTTCCACCTTGAACATTATAAAGCGTTGCCTATTAGCTGCAAACAGTTCAGTAAAAGCCGCCCTGCAAGAGAAATAATACTGTGAGAAGGCGGTCTCTCGTTTGAATAACCTGTCAGCATATCTAGTTTTATTTTTTTTGTGCGGTACCCAACTCCACCTACCTTACCAATCTGAATGAAAGAAGTCGAAAGGAGAACAAAAGAACACTTATGTTGCAAAGCGCGTGCGCAACAAAAGAACGTGAACGCATTTTCGGCGAATTACAATGTGGCTTGCCGTAAATCTTCACCTGCACAGCCTATTCACCTGGGGCGCTATGCCGGAAGGCCCGAGTTTGGCCCTCGCCCGAGTTTCATCCGAGTTTGCGATGACGGCAGTCAGTGAACGAAGATAGCGCGGAAAGTGCGCAGGCAGCGGACAATAAAATGTAGAGACAAAGCCACGTAAAGGCGATACAAGCGCACCCTGCGCGCCTGTTTCACACTTCAAACACAATACACTGCACAATACCAGGCCGCAGCGCTACCTGAAGTTATCAGCGCCATGTCAGCAATCGCGAAATTGTGACTTCTCTGCTATCTATCTGCACACTCGCCGCTAGCTGTTTGACACGCCTTTTCGGGCGCATCAAAGGCGTGTCTTCTCTTTCACGCTCTATCTGTCTCTCCATTTCCGAAGACGAACAGTGCGCACTAGGTGCACTCTTCTATCAACCTTTTCTCTTCTCTCGAATACGTTAAAAGGCAACAGATAATATTATGAACATTTTGTTCACTTCCAAATTTATTTTAAAATCTGAATCCAATAAAGCGTTGTTGAAAAGCACAGCTTTAGGAAATTAACAAAGATTTGACACTTTCTGCCGCTAGTGGCGATAGTGAGGCCATTGCTTGCAGCGTGGCTTGCATACGAACTAGAGCGGCAGCCTACCGTGCCGAAAACGAGCGCTCCTGCGCTGACACGCCACCGGTAGCGCTGTCTTCGACTGGAAAGACTGGGCAACTACTACACGCTGAATCTGTCTTATTTTTCGGCCATTGCCGTAATATATTTTATTGTGTCGTATATCAAAATATAACAGTCATGCATCTTCTGGCTTGCATAATACACAACAGCACTGCACTGAACTGCACTGCACCCCCCGCGTCACTGCTGCTCTCTGCAGTGACCTCAGGTGGAGTTCTCCGCTGCTACGGCCACTGCCGCACCCCGCTATGGCCAACCATTGCTTTTAGTACGCTCTTGGCGAATCTCGCCGGTAGAAATTGGCCGTGCGAGCGGCTGTGATGCGATGTGAGAAAAAAATTGCTGTTTGGCTGTATTCAATAATTCATTACGTATGCCTGTTGTGTATGACGCCTCTTTAGTGCACTGCATATGCGAAGAGCGTGCTACCCGGCGGACGACTCATCCTATGTCATCAGACGCTGACTAAAAGCTGTGAAGGTGGTGGCGCGCGTATCTGCGTAGTATTTGTTTACGTCGCGCACTTCAAGGTTTTGCGGACTGGTTTTGTCGCTAACGTCGATCGCCGTTGTATACTGCAGTAACATCGCAATAATATCGTTCGGGCCAGTGAGGGATCCTGTTTCTAATAATGGAATCGGACTTATAACAGAGAAAGGTGTTACGGTTGTGAAGTACGCAGTGCTTGCGTGCTGGAAATTACAAACTCTTTATTGCACTGGGTCTAGAGCAGCGACCGTTTGTCGATCCCGGATGTGTTTGACACACTGATGCTGAGCTTTATCACCGATGAAAGCACGGCCATGTTGTTGGAGTGCGACGTGCTCCAAGCACCGTTTCGTCGTCGTGGTCCGTGTTTGACGCCTTGCAAGCAGGTGTGACGCGCCGTCAGCGTTGTGCTGTGTCTTACGTGGCTGCAACAGGCTATAGTGTTGTGCAATCTTGGTATGCGATCGAAAAAATCGGCGGCTGTCGCCACGTTCCGTGTCCTTCGCAGAGGTGCTTAGATTAATCAGCGATGACGTCCGTTTTGCCTGTTATATTTCGATGGTCAACATCGTCGATGTCTGTCAGCAATCAGCACAGCCGCGCAGCATACCTGTAGCCGGCAGGGATGTTGGGAGTGGCCCACCCATAGCGCGTACGCCTATAATTTATGTACGGCACGCCGGGGGCGTGAACAATGGTTTTGATTGACAGGTGAACTCGGAGCTAAACTCGTGAACGGTGAAGTGCCCCGAATTCATCTCGGGTCTGACATGGCGGCAGCAGCAGCAGCCTGGGTCATCGCTTCCTCTGACGGCAAATGTCAGTACGGCCGGCTGGACCCGTTCACTGCCACCGACGACGAATTCCAGTGACATTTTCGCCTCTCCAAAACATCGGTACGATGTTTGTGTAAAGAGTTAGGCGACGACCCACGCCTGCGGAGAGTGCGTACCGGACCTCATTCGCTTTCGGTCGAAGAGTAAGTCCTCTGCGCCCTCCGGTTGTTCGCGACCGGCAGCTTCAAGGGGAGCGTCGGCGTCGACCGCTTTATTGGACGCCACCAAAGCACTGTTAGCCGCTGTGTGAGGGACGTCTCCGACGCGCTTGTCGACGCGGCTGTGCAGAAGCGGTGGCTCGCTTTGCCCTCGACTGCGGCCGAGCGTGCGTATGTCAAGGAGCGTTTCCTTCTGCGCGGCGGCATCACAGACGTCGTGGGATGCGTCGACGGGATCTACATTGGCGTAAAGGCTCCTTCAAAGTCCAGCCCTGACGTGGCGAAGGCCAACTATTTCACGACGAAGGCACATTATGTATTGAACACAATGATTGTAAGAATGCTCTGTTTTTGCTTTCATGCATGTCACGGTTAATGGAATGTTCTCCCATTTATTAGTGATAGTGGTCCGTGTACTGTGCAGTGTCAGTGGATGGTAAGGAACCCCATATGGTCGGAATTATTAGCAGTCCTTCACTATGGCATGCCTCATCGCTTGAGTTACTTTGGGGCATTAAACCTCAAAAACCGCTTCCGTTTATCAGTAACTGAGCCGTTTTACACAGTGTGTAGATAATTTTTTGTTTTACCTCTTGTTTGCGCACGTAATAGGTGCATGGATTTTTCCAGCTATTTCATGCATGCATTTTAATGGGTTTTTAAACGGTAGCATTTCTGTCATTTGGCAGATTGCATTCTTATGCAATATTCATAGTCGCAAGTCGCAATAAATGTTTCACTTTGGCTGAAGTGGAAAAGCTCCTACCGGAAGCACTGGCGTCTGTAAGCCAGGAAAACTGGCAAAACTCTTGTGTTCATGTGGAGCAAGTTGAGGCTGAAGCATGGCAATGCGATATGATTGTTGACGCTGAAATTGAACCGGTTGTCTTGACTTGAGTGGCATCGAGGAACTTGTCTGACTTGGAATTGATGTGTAATGCACATGCTACTGAGGAAAGAGAGAGGACTCATCGGCTTCCTTTGATCACCTTTGTGTGTGTGTGGGGGAAAATGTGAAATATCTGTGCATGTGGGTGTGTGTGTTGATCAATCTACCGAGGAAATTGTAAGATTTCCATCAAATCATTGCATCATTGCAATTCGTTGCATCAAATTGTATCGGGCAGTAACTTGTAGTGTAGGTGGTGAGGTGGTGGTGTTAATAGTGTCTGTATACAAGTAGAATTTGTAAGGGAGTGCAAATAGTACTTTTTCCAATTAGAATACGTATACTGGTACACGTCGTCAATGTCTGCAGTTTTTGGAAGATTAATTGCAGAAAAATACGGTGGAGCTTAATGAGCGTTGTGTCAATTATTCGGAAAGTATCTGAAAATTTGAGAGAAAAATGGATTCATTTAAAAAATTTTGAACATATACTGTTTTATTCGTTCGACTAACTGAACAGAAATTTATTCAATTATGCTGTCCAAAAAGTTCAAACATTCACAAACCTCTAGGCATTGGCCTCATTTTGTGTGTGAGGTTGTGGTATGGTATGTATGGGTGTCTGATCTTCATGTCCTGAAAACGGATTCCTGGTTTGGTGTTGTCTTGCATTACTGTCAATCTCTGGTCGTTTTGACATGTTATGCAGTGCCAGTGTTGAGGTAGCCAGTACTGTATGTTTTGTCCTTAATTTTTTGGAGGTGTGAATGATTTCAAGCTGGCTCTTGCTCAGTTGAGTGTGAATTTGTTTCGAGTCATGTATTTGTTAGTACATTGGGCAGGTTTTCGTTTTATCTTGTAGTGTTGTTCGATGGCTCCACATTTTTTTTCAGTTTTGGAGCACTTGACTCATTGTTTGTTGGTGTACATCCACTGCACGTGTCCTTTAATTTCTATGTACTGTGATCCATGCCACTGGCTGTTTCCAGAATAAACCATTTCTCGCAAACACTGCGGGGTCACCATTCTTTATTGTCATGTCTCATTTATTGTTTGCTCTTTCCAAATGTTCTTTCGTAGAGTTGTACAACTTTTTCTGCATTCTTACTTGACGCTCCCACAGGTTGGAACTCTTTTTACCTGGCTGCATGAAAATCCTGCCTGAGAAGCTTCTGCTCTTCTAGGAGAGCAGGGAAATCGAGCCAAGCTGACTCATGAGGCAGTACTATTTTCTGTCACTGTTTGAATCAACACTATGTTCAAAATTTAACACTTAACACGGGAAAACAGGCCATATTGAGGTGGTGTATGCATGATGTATGGTGTATGCGGTATGCATCAAATGAACAGATGCATGCTGTTCGTTTCAGAACACGGCATAATATTCAAGCGATTCTGAACAAAACAAGTTTTCTCATTCAAGTTACGCGAAATTCAACTTGCGATGAAAAAAAAAATGTGCGAAAAAAATTTTAACCATGAGGGATTTGAACCCACGCACTCCCATTGCCTGTCGACTCTCCGGAGCGGCGCGTCAGACCACACGACCACGAAACAGCGGGGAGTGATACACCTTTCTTCATTTTTTTTTTGCGGACTACTTCCGTAGCCTTCAAAGCGTTGCACATGATGTAGCGTTGGTAGCGTTCCCTCGCGGTACAAAGCAAAAGTTAAAATGCATGAATCACTCTAAAGCGCTTTAAATCCAAATCTTGCACACTATGAAATGCTTATAAAGGTGTACTAAGTGCCTTATAAAATTCAACAAACCTCGTTTGTCGAATTGCACAGGCAATGCACTTGGTGGAGCGACACACAAATGGCACCGGCGGTTGGCTCACGTGACCCGTTCTTTGTATACCGCCCAAGAAGCCCATGAGGTGGCGCCGATGTGATGATAAAGCACGGAATATATCCAGATAACCCAATGAAGCTGGAGGCGTGACGAGGGTGGGATTTTGTCTTGCTACCATTAGTTCACTCATCTGAGGGCGTCGCCAGAACTCGGGAAGATTCCGAGTTTCAGCAAACTCGGGCCTTCCAGCATAGCGCCCCTGTGCTGTATTAGATGCAGCACAGGTGAGTAGCACCCTCCTCGGCATTCGTAGCAGATAAGCGCAACTTTTGCCGTAAGCTAAATGAATGTTCTGTCTTTCACCTGAAAATGTAGAAGCGGTGCGTTCTGATCCGGCTTGTTCCACTAAAGCAAATATTGTGCGCTTCTGATAATGAAAGCGTACGAGAGAAAGAACGGCACCCATCCCCACGCGTCAACCTAGTATATGCCCCTGTTGTTTATCGATGAGTGACAACAAACACAGCAACCAAGGTTCAGAGTCTAGAAAAGTTACACATAACAGTGTCTCTATACCTGTAATGGGAGGTTTAAGTACTGTTACTGGTCGCTATATATTCATAGAGGTGTGAACAGCATATTTGTCTTTACTGAGCACCATCCTAGCTTGAAGTACTGCTAAATCTCTTTGAGCTTTAAAAAGAAGAAATCAAAAGGTGATGAGCATTACCCGGTTCGCGAAATCATTAGCGCCATGATGCAGCCCCGCATGATTGTATGACAGTTGTGCTTTTTGTTGTTTCTGTTGTATGCTGTAAACGACACTGAGCCTCAGAAGCATCCAGCCCCGCATGATTGTATGACAGTTGTGCTTTTTGTTGTTTCTGTAGTATGTTGTAAACAACACAGAGCCTCAGAAGCATGCAGCCCCGCATGATTGTATGAAAGTTGTGCTTTTTGTTGTTTCTGTGGCATGTTCTAAACGACACTGAGCCTCAGAAGCATGCAGTCCCGCATGATTGTATGACATTTGTGCTTTTTGTTGTTTCTGTTGTATGTTGTAAACGACACAGAGCCTCAGAAGCATGCAGCCCTGCATGATTGTATGACAGTTGTGCTTTTTGTTGTTCCTTTTGTATGTTGTAAACTACACTGAGCCTCAGAAGCATGCAGCCCCGCACGATTGTACGACAGTTGTGCTTTTTGTTGTTTCTGTTGTATCTTGTAGACGCCCCTGAGCCTCAGAAGCGGCTCCGAGAAGCAAACCTTTTAAATTATCGACCCTGAGTGACTAGCGTCACGTCGTTTAACTAGTGCAATCTTTGCCAACAGTAATTGCTGCGAGGGTGGTGTCTGCAACATTTCAAGCTCCAAATTTCTGTAAGATTAGGGGATCATTTTTCATTCCTTCCAAGATCTTTTCGCCTTTAGGCAAGCTGTAAGGGTTGAACTATACATCTTTGAAGTAAACCATGAAGTGTGATTACTTTTGGCCTTAACGACGGCCCCTGAGGGTACACAATTAAGCTAGGACACACAAGTGAAAGCCGCCTTTGTTCATGACAACGGTGATGGAAATTCTTGAAATGTTGGTGAGATTTAAGCATATTTGTAATTTTGAAATTAAGTACATGGCTCAAAACTCGCACGTGTTTGTATTTAATGATATATCACTTGCACTTCATACCTGTTGACCCACCCCTGAAAGGAAATTTACCTAGCACCTTGCAGCGCTCAATTTCGACCTCGGAGGCGAAGAACTCGATGCCACAGAGCAAGGCATTTCTGATCACGCTTTATTCCAGCTCGATATATGTGCATGACACTTCCTCCGTTGCAAATGGGTCAGCTCAGTAATCGTAGTAGATACCCGAGTTTTCATCTGAGCCAGCGAAAATGCTGTTAAGGTACGAATAACCGACGAGGCTCAGTGGTAAATATCTCAGAGTTCGGAGAAAAGATGTGGAACAGTTTCACTTAGCCCTGGAAGAGACCAAAAAGTGTGTGAATTTTCTCACTGCAAGGTGTCGTGCTCGTGCCGCTCTATCTTGATTTGCCGTCATGTGCTCTCTCACAGGTTGATGCCAAGTCTGGCTCTCGGTACACCTTCGGCGAACTGTTGGATGTGTGCCGCAGGGTTGCGGCGGGGCTTCGGAGACTCAGCCTGCGCCCCGGAGATGTGGTCGCTTTCCAGGCCGCCACCAGCAATGAGCTCCTAGTCGCCATATGCGGCACTCTCTTTGCTGGGGGCGCCATCACTTTGATCAAGACCAATCTCACCGGAGGTTAGTGCTGGCCATATGGCGAAGCTTTATCACAGTCGCCTCTTAAACCACCTTAACAACCTTTCTGCCTTAACACTTTAACAACCTGTAGTAAGGGAGCTTTTTATGCTCCTAAGATTTCGTTTTTCAACTGTGTAAAAAAGATCCAAACTTGAAAGAACGAGCTTATTGAGTCATCTTAATATTATTGCACCGGTTTTGCATTGTTCAGTTTTTATTTATTTATTTTTTTCAGGAGAGTCTCGGTACCAGTTTGAAGATGTCCAACCAAAGGTTGTTTTTTGTGACGGACACGACATTGAAAAAACTGAACAGGCTTGCATAGAAGTTTCTTCAGTTGAGGTAACTATTTGGGCAGATTATATAACCCATAATTCTCTTTTTTCTCTGTTCATGCACCTGTTTACATCCTCCACCACATTTCGAGATAACGGTTCTAAATGGCGCTGGGAATTCCCAGCTGACAACTCCAGTGCTCTTTTTTTCATTTAGCGCATTAAAGGTTAAAGGCGAAGGCCCTGCTTTAAAGTGACACACGGAATCCGTCGCCTGCTGTGGAGCTCGGTCCTGTTCACATTATTTATTTTCGGTGTCGCATGCTCCCTGGCACTCCTTCAGGCAAGGAAGCATTTTTCACAACTTCGTTCACACCTGCCCGGCCGCCATTCCCGCGGAACTGGGGGCAGCGCCGTTTCCACGAATCTTGCGCGCATGCAGTGCAGGAGGCACGAGGCAGATGTGATCCTTCCGACAATTTCCTCTGCAGTCCTCGAGCACACATGCCCAGTACAGAAGTAGCAATGCGCTAGCCTAACATCATTCTCTTTATCAATGCACTTTCCGCGCAGAAGGCGCAAAAAAGTGACAACGTTTGCGCTATGTTGCATGATGCACAAGGCACAGAAATAGTTGGGGCAGCACGATTGCAGCTAGTGTCTAGAATTTAGCACGACTTCGAGTGAGGCGTTTTGTACACAGCTCGGACATGCAACACACGCCCGGCTCTGTCGCTGACGCTCTGTAGCACGACGCTCCGTGGGAGCTCGGTGTATCTCAGAGAATTGAATTTAGGCGTTGTGTGACCCTCCTGCCCCCTTACATCTACCCGCCGCTTAATGCTGCACGCGACTGCAGTACGAACGTGATCTCGTGCAAAGTTCCAGAGCCTCGCTCTCCCCGCCGAACAAACATCGTGCTTTCTCCCCCCTCTGACTACTACAGCAGAGGTGAGCGAGCAATCCGGCGCAACAAATTCTCCTTTTCTCTCAGCTTCTACCTTCAGCCTCTCCGCTGAATAGAGCTGCGCGCAATAGGTGGCGGAAGGAGTCCCAAAAACCTCAATCGTTTGGAAAAATCAAGCTGTTCGGTTCACTCACATCTGGCACACTGAATCCATTGTAACCATCCAGCTAAAATGCGAATTTTGAAATCGATGCTTGTAGCTTTGTATGTGTAACGCACTGCCAAAAGCCCTGAGCGGAGCCGCATGGGCATGAAGCCAATGTGCACCTATTTTCAGTGTACAGTACTTGCACAGCCAATTTAAACTAAAAAATATGCCACCAGTTAGTGATATGAGAAAAATAAAAGTGATTTTGGCTATGCTTACAACTCCATGCAGTTGCCTTTCTGTGCTCACTGCAGCAGAAAACTTTGTCATTTAAAATAAATTATTGTCACAGCTAGTAAGGCCGACCCTCCAACCCCCAAGAAAAAAAAAGGTGCACACATTTGGTTTCGCTCGAGTTCATGGCGTAATATCGATGCGAAATACGTTTCTCGCACATAATAAGAATACCCAGTCAGGATGATACACGAATCCCGTCTGTTATTAACACACGTGAACCACAGAAATGTTAAGTGCGTCACCTGTGGTTTATATGTACTGTTATGGTTCCCTGCGACTGCCGCAGCTTTGGTGCGCACATCTATTTGCTTTCCAGGTATTCGTCGCTATCACCGGAGCTTCCGGAGGAGCAGCCACTCTGTCGCAACTAAAGGAATCTCCTCTTGACGACCCTGAACCTCATGTGAATGTCGGCCCAGACTCGGTGTTGGCGATAATATACTCAAGTGGCACCACGGGACTGCCTAAAGGCGTACAGCTCACGCACCGCAGTGTTATCGCACAAGTGGTAATGTATAGGTAAGCACAGGAGCACTGCACATGCACCCTTACAAGGCGAAGACCCAATTTTCGGCAATTCATCGCCACTGGCCGTGACCTTTTATCAAGGAGTTCACTGCAAGACTCTCATACAGTTAGAGAAAAAATGTTGCAACATTTTTCAAAGATTGCATCGAGATGATGCCACGGACCCGCGGGTTCCGTCCCGGTTCCAACCACACGCCTCTAGGTTTTTTACGGCGCACGAGCCGGTGAAAAGACTCCGCAAAACGGCCACAGTGTTGGTCATCATCATCATCATCATCATCATCCTCGTGTACACCCTTTGCCAAAGTTTAGAGTAGTGCTGTTTGCTTCTGGGACACAACGTGTGGCTTTTCTTTTCATCCCCAGAGTTCCAAATATCTTGAACGTGAGAGGAACCGTCCTCCCATCTCTGATGGTTATGACTTTCACGGATTATAAAAGAGCCTCATTACAGAGCTTAGAAGCTAACCTTCTTGGCCTGTAAACTTTTGACACATGGTATACGGAAAGTTAAAGAGGAATAATAGAGACGCTCAGGCTAATTTTGCTTTTTTTGTGATAGAATAATACTTCCCTGAAGCATGCTGAGATTCACTGGTCACTCAAACACAAATGACATTTCGGGAGCGCTACGGCTCCCTTGTTCACAATGAGCCACCGGCTGGACGTACCGGCTGTCCGGACGTACGGGACGTCCAGCCGGTTGCTTACTGTGAACAAGGGAGCCGTAGCGCTCCCGAAACATCATTTGTGTTTGACCATAGTCAGTGGCCAGTGAATCTCATCAAACCATGATTCCTGACCAGACGGCACGAAGTCGAACCCTCGACGACTTTCCTGAAGCATCCTAGTCATTCCTGATCGCAGCATGTAGGCACGGCCTCCTTGTAGTCTAACTTCCTACAAATTGTCATACATGACGGAGGCCAACGGTCACCGAAAGCGAGGAGCATAGCGGATTTTTATTTTTTTTTATTGGCATGTTATTGGAAGCTACAAATGAAACCAGCAAATCAAGGTCTGAATTCGGACCTGTTCGGGCGATCACTGATATACGAGCGCCTTCGCTACCGTACACTGGTTTATCATGGTTCGAAAGGTCACCGGAGAGTTTTATTTGCAAGCTGCTCAATCGTTTCTACAGGTCTGAAAATTCGGGCTTTCATTTGCTTACCCAAGCAATCCATTTTAATGAGGCGTCCAACTTTTACTGAGACTTGCCATAGAGAAGCATTTGTTTTAAAGATATGCATTTTAATTAAAATTTAGCTGAGCTTCAACGATTACGACAGAAGTAACAGCTGTATAGACTGGTTCAAGCAGCACTATGGAATAAATCCTCCACTAGGCGAACAGATCGAGTTCAGGAGTTAAGGCTGGGTGACGCCGGCCAAAGGAATGGCTTCGGTGCACCAAAGCTTGATCATACACAGCATAAAAAGCATAAAGACAAGAGAAAGCGCTAAGTAACAACTATTTACAGCTCTACGTATCGCGTAAAAATAAATAGTCCTTACTTTGCCGCTAATCCTGAACGTGCCTTTTCACTTGTTAATCCCAATTACTCTTATTACTCCGATATTATCGAAAACATCATTTTTGAAAGTCATATATTGACAGACCATTGCTAATGACACTGATAGACGTTGTCATAAATATATTCAAGTGTTAACTTGTTAAAAGCGTGTTAAAATACCTACAATTCTTGTGATTTCCTGTGAGGGCTCCACAATATTGTTTCGGCACGCAAGCTGCAGGAAGGGGGCACGAGCGCTACTCTAAGTGAAGAAGAAAAATCATTGCGGGGGATAAAATGCTCACGTGACGACTTTGCTTCGTGTCAGTGAAGAAGAAATCTTTTGGAAGACACCTTCAGAAAAAGTCGGGCACTCTGGAGGCCAGTTCATACGCAGCCTTGCAATACCCAACCTCTTTTGACTGAGCAATTTCAATGGGCTTGGTATTGACTGGCTCTCGATGTTTTGATCTGACTGTTGTTTCAATAGCAGGAGAATTGATAGCTATATCACTTTACCTATGAATCGCCCATGTAGTTACCATCCCTACGGGAGTCAATTCGCTGCTAGATGTAATTTTTCTAAGAGCCAACCTTATGGAAACCAGTTTTCAGCGTGTGGTTGGAGCACATGTGCTTGTTACCGCTTCTTGTACCGATTATTTCTCTGCCCTAGTCTCAAGTAGCGGTTCCATTTCTTCTTCATATCGGCCAAACTTGAACCAGGTGAAGAATGTCTTAGCGCAGACCTTTGGTGATCTTCTACTATAGTAGGATACAACTTAAACTGCAGTTGGTAGCACTGTGCCTCGGTCCGCGGCGTCCTGCATTACTACGTTGGCCAAACGCAACTGTAAACGAAATCAGATTTTAAATGTTTGACTATATAACAATACACGTATCAAAATTCTAGAGCTCACAACTTTTTTGTTGTGGTAAGCTTCGTGTTTACGCAGTAAGAGACGTTTAGGTAGCGGTCTACTTTTTCGTCGTGGAAGAATTCTAAGCGCGGAGGCTGAATGTGGGCGGAGCTTCACTGCAGACCTAAGTTGTATCCGACAATAGAGTGAAGATAGGTCTTTTACACCTTTCACAAGTTGAGAACTGCAAGAAGCCACAGCTGCTCTTTTCAAATTAGTTTCAAATGATCGCCACACTGCAATACTTAGGAATAGGGAGAGGCTTACTCTGCACTGAGTATTTGGAGAAGCACGGAGCTAACTTTTAGACAATGCGAGTATATTCTTCGACTGAGAAATGGATTGAAGTAGTGTTTTTAGCGATCGACTAAACTTTTTCTTACGTAAATATTCTTACGGTGATTTATCTCAGCGGCAGCTGCAACAGAGCGTAGTCGTGAACACAGACAAGCTCGCACCAGAAGCAGACGCAATGTCGTCATCATCCAGAGCACCGCACGAGAAAAATGTCCTCGTCGTCTTGCGACTGAATATCGTAACTGCCCCCCGCCAGGAGACATGTGGTGCAGGGGTGGAATTCTGTTGGTCAAGTTGACCATTTGCCCCCAGGTGAGGTAAGGACTAACGTAAAAGGGACGGTAGCTTCTCACCCAGGCCCACACATTGGGCGGAGAGCCTGAGGGGGGTATCGGAGTCACGGTGACTCAAGTCGTAACGGTGTTTTTTAGCGAACTGAGAAGCACGGAGCCTGTACCGAGCAAAATGGTGGGTGTCATCAGTGCAGGTAGTGGCAACACAAGCATAACTGCTGTATATTCGTCAGGAGACAGTAAGCTGCCGAATAGCAGCTAAGAGTCGCGGGCAAGGAGCAGATAGAAGGGGGAGTATCCGCGTTATCGTGGCTTGAGGAGTTTTAGATGAACGTGACGAAATGTAAACTGACGTCCCAGTCACGCTGAGCGTAGGAAACATACAATATATTTATATGCTATATGTTTATATATACGTTGATATTTATATAAATATCTTTGCGTTATGGCAAATGTCGACCAAATAAAATTTAGTTGTCTACTTCCAGAACGGCTAGAAAACACAGTATGGAGTGGTGAATAAGGCATTTTAAAGGTAGCGTTAGTCTGCGGTGTTTGCGGCGGTCTGCAGCTTTGTAAACTTTTGATTCGTGCATGTCCGCGGCCAATCAAATAATTTTAATGCATGGAGTTGTTCGTTTAGATATGAAAAAAACTGGCGGCTTGTTGCAGGCAAACGCGCATAATTAGTGATTACTTGGTACACTCTTCATCTCTTCATATTTGCCTCTTCATTGCGCATTTAGTTCGGAACGGTAAGCAGACTTCAGCGCAAGCAAGTGTGATGTAATCGCGCAGGCTATTTTCCGGCACAAGGCTGCAGTGGTCAGCACCTAGTGATGTAAGCAGCATATATGGTGTCATTTCGTTAATCGAACCCTGCCAGCGCGCCGATCCGAAGCAAATGGCGTCGTACACTTATCTGTACAGTTCTGGGGCAACTCCACGCAAACAACAAAGCTTGCAGTTTCCTCCTAACGTTCACAGAACCACAAGGTTTTATTTCCAGTAACGCGGCCTGTTCGCTGGACGAACTTGAGATCGCTTAAAGAAAGTCAGAAAATAGGCATTCTAGCACTGTAAGAACAGCCAGGTTGTAAAAGTGAACACAACCTTTTCCGCTGTTCACAGCCTACAATGAATGCTTCCGCTGTACCCTGTATTTTTCGCGAAATTTGAGGAACATCCATTGCTGAACCATGTGGACACAACTAGCGTCAAAAAGCTTATAACAGGTGGGAACTCCGTGAACTCGTCTGTACTGCCGAGAATCATAATGAAGCTCGGCTTGAAGGGCGTCATACAAGGTATGTTAACTCATCCCTGTCATTGTCAATTTATTATTCAGTCAAGAATATTTGATTTTGTAAATTTCACCTGTAGTTTGAAATGTAGCATCATAACATATTACCAAGGCAGGAACGGAATGCGCGCTCAGCACGACCCGTCCATAACCCTCTTCTGTTGCCCGTGTACCATAGCGCAGTGCCCCCAGTTCTAGTCAAGCGCACCAGGTGCGCCTCGTTTTACGCTCTGAGCCGATGAAAAGGCTGCTCCGTCAGCTTCCGACCGGCAATGAATGGTGGCGCAAGTAGCGCTGTGTGAAAGCTATCATCACAGAAAAGGGGCCTTGGCTTGCAAAGTGCTCAAGGACAGCTGCTTGTGCATATTCGCAAGAGGGATTTCTGTGCGACGTAGAAACAGTTCGCTTCGTAGCAGTTTTTATAAAAGAAACAAACACTCACCCTTTTACCTCTGCGTGTGGCTCTTGCTGCAGAATCTCTGAAGTATTCCGCGGTTAGGAGTGCTCAACGTTTTTTTGGCATGGGATGCCGCGGAGGCAGGCTCGAAACCAGTCTGCGACAAGTCTGTCTAGTGACGAGCAGGTTAGAACGTCGCGTGGCTGATCACAGAGATAACGCTGTTCACAGCGACGCCTTTAAGAGCGCTTTCTTTTTGTGATTCATGCACTCTTATAGGAACGGTGGTGTTGAGTAGAGAACACTAGCAACTATTCTGGATTAGGAAGAGGGAGACAGCGAGAAGGGTCTATTGCAAAATGCTGACTCCAGACCTATATTTAGACGAACCATGACTGTGATGAAGATAGCCAGATGTATATGCCTTCCACATGTTCCCTGCAGACGTTCGCTGCGGGGTCGCGTTCTCATGCCTACAGGATCATCACTGTATGCTCTCTTTTTGTGTGGTTAAAACTAAACACTCCTCTAAGAAAAAGCAATCTATGACGAGCTATTTTGTACAACAGGCTCTGCTAGCATATCCATGCCAGGCCTCAATAACAGGTAACAAAACTAACGCATCATCGCAGTACGACGCACCAAAGTTCTTAGGTGATTGAATTCAGCTAAACATCATTCGCTAAGAAAAGACTGAATCAACAGAAACGTGGCCAGCATTTTCCCGCGACACACAGGCTTTCCTGCGAGCGCCCATTAAAGTGAGGTCCACTTGGCAGTGGTGCTAAGGTCAGTTACTTAATTCTCTAAATATGACTGACCAGCCGTGAGAGTCAAGTTTAGTTCAACTTAACTCAGCTTACAACTGAACTCAGAGTTCACTCAGTTTTCGGTAAAGTAAACGGGCTTGATAATCGGCTGGGAAATTGTTCAGAAACGCTGAAAGTTCCGATACATTCTAGCACATTCTCGCACTTTAATGAGCTACAGCATCTTTGCACATGTGCGCCCTGAAACTGCCCAAGGGTGCATTAAGATGACCGTGGACTTCGTGGAATGCTTCTCAAGAAAAAAAAACTCAAGTCTTTAGAAAAAGTACCTTCAGCAGCTTTCTCTCTTTAGGGGTGCTTGGGGGAGAAAACGATAGAATAAATCGGGAACCTGCGTGGTTACTCTTTGCAGTCAAGTCACCTCTTCGCACTCGTTAGCAATATTGCCCTACGAATAATCAATGAGTCTCTTCTGTGTTCTTCACTAATTGCCGTTCTGGTGCTTTTACAAATTGTTATTGTATTGAAATCCAAGGTGAGCAACGGAATGCAACTGCTCCGAAAATGAATTTCTAGGACGCTGGAGTCAGCTCGCAAGCTAGTTGTTGCTTTGTATATTTTTTGAACTGATTGAATGCGAGAAAAATTATTGCCATGACCGGTGTAATAAGTACGTGCTTGTGTATTTTTTCTCTCGTAATTCAGTGTATGGTATGACAGAGCTGGGCGCTTGCGTTGCATATTCGACGCCAGCAATGAATGACGTCAGGAGTGTTGGAAATCCGGGGCCTTTTGTGGAAATGAAAGTGAGTATTCTTTGTAGAAAAATAAAACATCAAGAATAGACTCCACTCTATGCTTTCCTCCCTAAAGCCGCATGCCCAACACAAAATCACGACTGATAATTGAAATATCTGGAAAATGGCAAATTCTAGAGCTCGCAATTTTGTGCAATGCGGTTTTCGTTTTTAAAACTAACGGACGTAGTGGGAGAAACAGCGGAGTGAAGAGACAAATGTGGATGCGCTGTCGTTACTAGGTGCGGAAGTTGTCCCATGTACGCAGGACAAACAAGAACGAAGTGCTCGTCCTGTTTTTGGACTAGTTGAGAATGGGTGTAACAAAAATGTTGCCTAAGGAAAGAAGGAAGATTCTTCTCAGGATCAGCCTACGTGATCCGTCTTCTGGGGGGAGAGCTCTTCTACCTAATCTTAGAGCGCTTAGTGAAAAACACATTTGCCGTGGTTTCGCGCTTGTGCTGTTCGATAAGATCTCTGTATACCTGGGCGTGGTAAAAAATGTCCCCGGAAGATATGCCCCCAGAAAAAAAGTACCCTGCGGAAGGGCTTTTTAGGAAAAAAAAAAGTCCCCAAGCGAATAATAGACACTAATATGTGCATTGCTGTCGCCCATGAACAGGTACGCATTTACCGATCCAACCATTCACTTCATTTCATATAGCAGCATCAGAAATATGTTGTCGCAATATCATGAACAAAGTTATGTCATATCAAAAATATACCCGTAGCTGTGAAAGGCAACACATTTTTTATAAATTGTGTTGAGATTGTGACGAAGAGGTAAGGTGATGAGTGTGAATGTATTTTTTGAGCTGTGTCTTCGATTGTTCATGATGAAAATTTCTGGGCGCGAACAAACAAAGGACAGCGAAGAAACCACGGGACAAGCGCCTTGTCCCATGGTTTGGTTTCTTCGCTGTCCTTTGTTTGTTCGCGCCCAGAAATTTTCAACATGAACAACCTACAACTAGCCCAGCTTTCCATTCTATTGTGTCTTCGATTCCCTTTTTCTATTCTTACTTCTCTCACTAAACTTCTTACAAAAACTGGAAGACATTCGGGAGGTAAAAAATTCCTATATACGAATGCTATTGCCTGTACAATAATCTTCGATGGAAATATTTCCAGACTCCCACTTATTGCAAGCCAAGAGAAGAAAACGGTAAAAAATTGTAAAAGCTTATTTATTGCTTTTCCAGATAGGAAGCTTTTTATATTTCAGTAGTAAACTGCAGTGTAACGAAAACAACTGCAAACACCGTCATTTCACAGCGGAAAGCTTTATTCAGTTATTTTATTTTCAAACCAAAGGTCGGAAACCGCGAGGGCTAGACTACGTCAGCGTTCGCCCGTTCACAGCAGGTGCAATTCCGCAATAAAATGAGCGCCATCTTGTCAACAAGAAGGCGAGCGCCTCCGAGAGAAGGCTATTCTAAAATATTAGATTTTCCAGCGTTTCAATTAGAGAAGGAAAAAAAAAGAACAATAGCTACTGCCATGAGAAACCGTGCAATTTATTGTTCATGAAGGTATAAAATTTTCCAGAATAAACTGGCGAATATGTCCAGAATGTCGAACGGCCTAAACAGGTACATTTGTAGGGAGCTCAATAAGAATAAGAATGGCATTGATACTTTTTTTTCTTGACTTTCTTGCTTTTTCTTGCCTTGTTTTTCGGAAAGCAATGTTTCACCTTTATTTTTATACCGCGTGGGTTTATAGCCCTTTCTTGAGCTTTCAACACAATTCGGCCCATTGTGAACTCAAACCTTTTTTGCAGAGCGTCCTCTGACTAGTACAAATTTCTGCGTTTTAGGCGAATTTAGCATCCTTCGTCTCGCAAACAGTTGTAAAAATTAACCACTGGTGCTCATTCGAAAACTCAGGCATTGCTTTTCTTGAGGCCTGGATATGTTATTTATTGCAAATAATATTTAGAAATAATATAAAGCATCGCAAAAAAAGGGGAACGCGAACAGAGAGTAGACAAGTGTGAGCACTGAACTTGCAACAACTCCGATCGGAGCTTGCAACAATGTCCGATCCAGGGACTAGCGTTTGCCCATGCGCAAATATGCGAGCTCTTTCCCTGAGCTCACCAACACACCCAATCGCAGCATTAATGAAGTGATGCTTGTTTTGAATTGAAATTGGAAATGGCGCCTGAAAGGGTTAAGCCCGTTTCTTAATTTACTACTCAAACCCTAGATTATAGAGCAAGCCTTGATATATCTTAAATTAAGTGCTCACGTCTCAGATCCCGTATTGACTTTGGCAAGTTAAACGTTCAGAAAAATATTATCAACCGCTATTATTTTTTTATTTACAGCACACCTATTAGCGCTGAATCAATTGGCTACATATTGAAGAACAATTAGAAGGCGGAAGTTCCTGCGGCTATTTTCTACCCGTATGACAGGCTCGACGAAAATTGCCCGCAATCTTGACACACGTGCAAGCAGCGCACAGCGTCTGCTGTGATGCTGTGTTCTCTTCGCGGCTGCATCAACACTTATTCTTTATTGCTTTTAACGGTAGCACATGTCCGAAGGCAGGAAAATTAACCAATATCAGAACATTCTTTTCCCTATGCAATGCTGACGTTGCTGTTGATGTGGCTGCAGCTGCATGGGTCGCTTTGAGACGTGAAAATAACGGCTTACATTGTATCCTTTGCCTCTATGGAACTTTGACAAACTTAAGCGGCCTACCAAAATCCGTCCATCTAATGCATGCGTGCTGTCAAAGAAAGAGGTACATATGTCATAACACTATCTAATCTATGGCCGTGGGAACAGTGATAAGCCTACAAGTGAGACACCCAGCTGCATTACGCTAATTTAGTGCCCAATGAAATCACAACCTAGAGTACACGTTTTCCTTAGTATCGGTCATCGCAGTGGCGTGAAATAATTCAACAAAAGCAAGGCGTAAAATAAAACAAAAACGAGAAACAGCTTATGCTTGCAAGTCCTCCATTGATGCATACAAAACTAGTGACGCCCGCCAAAGTCGTACTCTAGGGAGAGCCGCTTTCCCGTCTTCATTTTCTATTCGTATTCTTAGAAGCTTTCAACAATATATCAGCACTTCTGACATTCTTGATGTTGCCGTGCTGTGCTCAGGTGGTGCAGCAGAACACTCGGAAAACTCTGGGTCCCTACGAGCATGGAGAAATATGTGTGAAGAGCCCAGGGGCCTTCAAGGCTTACCTGAATAACCCGAAGGCGACGGCTGAAGCCTACGAGAACGGCTTCGTTCGCACCGGTGGGGCACACTTTTTATTTTCTATTCAGGACGGCGTTATAAAGATGATAGCTAAAGGGGTGGAACCATGTTTGATGCAAATACTGTATGGATTTTATTTAATTTTAAATTAGTAACTAAATAGGTGTTTAATTTTCTGGCAGTTGAGGCAGTTATCGTCCGATTTTTCGTATAGTGCGGTTTCTACAAAAGAAGAAAAACAGGCACATAGCAGCCTGTCGCTCATTTCTGCCTGACCTCAAGTCATTCTGGGGCCATCCCATAACTGATGCAGTGAGCCTTCACAGTAAGGCAAAGCGTCCCAACAGAAGACACTGCCTTGTCAACTTTCATTGTGGTGATCGACGGACGCACTAGGCATCCTCCATTTTATTTTTGTAATTGAAAGATTGCTTTATTCCTTACCTGTTCTCTTCATTGTGCAGTTGAGTTTGCCAGCCACATAGTACGCTGCATAGTATGAACATTCACAAAAGGAATCAAGGATCAGCTGTCACCCTTAGTTTTTACCGTCGTCATGCAGAAGGGAAAAGACTGGTAACTGTAATTCGGTAGAGAAAGCTGTATTTGTTATTAGTGCAAAATCCACAGCCACAAGGAAGCACTTGGAATTATTTTTGCTGCCCCGCTCAGAGCAGCCTAGCTGTGGTATCACGGGTTATTTTGCGCTGCATTTCGCCTGCGTCAAAGTCTGGCCTTCATGACGAATCACTGCACGGCCTTCAGGCGAGATGAGGGGCCACAAAATCCTAGGCTTTGCTCCCCCTTTCTTTTCTGTAGTGCACTTCAAAATGCACTGCAATCTTTAAAAGGTCTTCCCAGAGCTATTTTCTAAAAGCACGTTAGGCACAGTTTTACCGCGCAGGCTGTTCACCGGTGGTGTAGCGCGGTTTTGTCGAATGCGTTGAATCGCTCTCGGGAGTGAAGTTTCGTGAAGAGTTGTAGACGACCAATGGCTTGTCTGCTACGCCGCCGTCAATGAAGTACGCACAAGGAAGAAATAAAACGCACATCATCGGTTGTGCAGAAAGGAAGGACGCAGTAACTTCTCACTTAGAGCGAGAACCTCGGCCGCTCAGTGGGGTCGGGATGACGGAGGGAGTTAAAGAAGGAAGAGACACTGTAGTGGAGGACACCGGATTAATATCGACGACCTGCGGGTTTTGAACGTACACTGACATCGCACAACACATGGGTGTCTTTAGCGTTTTACCGGAATTGAAACACGGCCCCCACAGTCAGGACGTTACCTAGCTTCCGGTTAGCGAAGTGCGAACGAAATTTACGAGGGAAGGCTTAAAATATTTCGAGATGTTTATTCTGAGAGGCGTTTCCAGACGCCTTGTGGATGTTTGTCGTGATCGCGCTCTCCAACACTCAACTACGAAGGCAGCATGAGGCTTGAGGTAAAGGCCTGTGCTCTCCTCCTCACACGCTTCTTCCTGTCCCTCACCTGCTTCCTCTTCATCCCACTCCCCTCGTCCTCCTCCGCGGACACGAATGCTTACGCCGACTACGGGATTACCGAGGGCCTTCGCATTAACAGCTACCGCTGTAAAAGGAGTCAGGCAGCTGGGCATGTAATCACTGTGTGCGGAAAGAAATCTTACTGAAGTCATCCTTTGTCGCTTCTTGTGGAAGCTCTCTCTTCAGAGTTAAGTATGAAGTGCACCTGCAGCAAATAAATTATGCGAATCAGGAGCGTTTATCACACCACTGAATAAACACATGGCTGTGAAATCAGTTTAGTTTTTTAAACTCTTCTTAAGGGAGGCTTATTGTATGTGGACAACTAAGCAGGGCCACAACTTATAGTTGCTTAAGAAGCAATTACATAGCGCTACCTTAGTGGCGTCCACAAAGTGATTTTACGTACGAGGTGTGAAATCAAAGTGCATGATGTACAGAATGCGAAAGGAGGGCCACGAGGATTTTTCACTGCTGTTCTCTTTCGTCGCGTTGCAGGTGACTTAGGCTACTACACTCCCGACGGCCGCTTCTACGTGTGTGGCCGACTGAAGGAGCTCATCAAGTGCATGGACCAGCAGGTGGCCCCGCCCGAGCTTGAAGAGCTGCTCTGCTCCGACCCTGAAGTGCGCCACGTAGTCGTCGTTGGAGTGCCACATCCTCAGTACGGAGAGGCGGCGCGAGCTTTTGTGGTGCCTCGGCGACTGCACCAACCGGGAAGCCTCGAAGAGCTGAGGGAGGCCCAGAGACTGCAGGAGCTCGTGGCCGGTATTAATTGTCGCGCTGAACGGTGGTGGCATTGCTGATTGCTGTTGCTAACCAGCAATGCAGAAGCGCCATTGTCATGAAAAAAAGTACGCGATGAAGCTGAGCCGTAAAACCCAACTGTACGCGTAACATCGCGGGATACAGTCGGACAACTAGTGATATTTGCTGAACTTGAGGCTCTATATATAGCAGTTAAACATAGTGTTCCCACCTACCTTCCCTCGACTCTGCCAAAGCTCTGACCAGTGATGGATGGGTTTCGGACTACTTTCGATGGAAGGCGGCACTTAATACCACCACATTTTTTTTTCGGGTGCTGTCACACCCCTCTTTTGCTTTTTGTACGATTAACCGACGAGCCTGACGTGTAGCCTGGTTTACAGACAATATTTTCCCGCTGACTTTCAAAAACCAGCAGCGCAAACGCAAGTGGTTTTATGCGTGCGTAAATGTTCATGAAAAATTTTTGTTTACAAAACATTATCGCGGTACAATAGAAAAGCATATTCCATACTTGTTTTCAAGAGTCCGAAAATTTCTTTGATATTCAAATTGGTTTGGGGACAGGCTACTGGAGGGCATTGCCGTTTCACAAAAGAGCCTCTCTAATCAGATGCTGATGCCACTACAGGAATGACTATACTTCACTTTGTTTTATTTCACTTTGGCGACCGCAGCTCGCGTGAACTTAGTCGCACTAATATTAATCCGCGTTCAGGACGGGTTACTATCCTGGACGTTTCTATAATGAACGCGATCCTCAGCCTTTGCTGCACCTGTCTCTTCCAAGAACTCACATATCACCAGTCATGGTAGTGCCTGGTGTAGTGATGCAGTTTCACATCGTGAAGCTTCATGTGAACTATCAGACACGCGTTAAAGGACAGCTCCGGAGCTGTTTTTACCACCTGGTATCTTTATCGTCAACTGAATGTGGTGGGGACGCCTCATCCGGAATCCAATCACGCGATCTTTTGCTCATCACATGAAATTCTCAGCCCTTGCGTCTCCATGGCATATCCTCTGACATCATAGCCAGCGCTGGAGTCCTGCAGTTATTTGTTTAAGCCCTCTCGTAGACATGCTACTTACACTCGCACATGCCCGTCTTTGGGCAGTTCTGGGCTTAACTATAGCCGTGAAAGAATGCGCGTTAATTCAGTTACTTGTGTAAAACTCGATTTACTACAATGACTTCACAACGCGTCTGGTGTTCCAAGAGTTTTAGAGTTACGTGATAAAAAGATTCAGTGGATGACTGGAGTAGCCGCCCCTTAGCAGACTGCATCGACACCTGTCGAAAGAGCTCTTTAAACTCACTGCCAACCTATCAAAACCAGCTGGCGTTTTACGAGCTACTCACCCTCCGATGGGTAAAGCCTTTTTTAGGTCAAGGACATTCTGCGACGCACTATAGCCCCATCATCTGGCGTAGACGTGAATGAGGGGACGGCGAGAAGCGGCGGAAGTGGTTGAGATTCTTGATGGGCGATTTTGACAACCCCCGGAAGCGGTGACGGTTCAAGCAAGTTAGAGAGAAGTACGGCAGTACATGTGATAGCCTCGTTATGTGGGTGGGTCTCAGGTGGTCCGGGCCCCCCACCAGTATTATCAAGGGACCTGAGACCCCCGCGCTAGAATGTAGAGACTGCACAAATCCAAACCAGGCAGCCAATTTTACAGCGACAGCTGTTAAGTGCCCGTTCTTAGGTTTCACCCCGTAGTAGTATGTCGTTGCCTGTCGTAGTTGTCCGCGTAACCGGCGGGTGGGTTGCTATGAGAACCATTTGGAGGGTGGTTACCATGCCAGGAGGAAGGTATCACTTGTGTTGAATATGCTTAACAGGTGGAACCACAGGAACCATCTGTAGGGTGGTTACCGTGGGAGGCGAAGGGAATGGCGAGAGGGTAAGAATGCGCAACCAGTCGGCGGTTGTCACAGAAACCATCCGGGTGGTAGTTACCCTGGAAGGACAACAAGAGGTATACTATTGGAAGGAGGCTTTATGGCGAGAGCATAGGAAGGCGTCACCAGAGGTTAGCTTCAGCAGTAACCGTCTGGAAGGTGGTTACCGTAAAAGGAAGAGGATATGGCGAGAGAGTGAGTGAGAATGTGCACCTGGTAAGTAGTTGGCATGGGAGCCAACCGAAAAGGAGTAATACGGGAATGAGAAGGAGGATTGCTGCGGGAGGAGGGTATGGAGAGAGGGGGAGGATATGGCGAAAGTGTAGGAAGGCGTATCACGGCAACCACCGACAACTAGGTTACGATGCAAGGAAGAGAGACGGTATGGTGAGAGGAGCGGAATGTAGCACCGGCCCTCTGTGAAGCCACTGCGAAAAGCGACGCCAAACGTGGGGATCATCGGCGGCGCCGCGCTTCTAGAACGGTGGTCTGCAGAGGAGACCTAGACGAAAAACGACGATATGTGAAAAACTAAAGAGCAAACCCTAGACTACACAGGTGTAAGGTCGCTCTGATACTCTGCCGCATCAAATACCAATACCTTAACAGCAGTCGCTGAATCTCGCGTTAACCAGTGGTAACAGTACTCTCAATATTTTTCTTTCTCTATATTTCCCGCCTCCCGCAGAAGATTAATGGTCTTTGTAGTTGGCACTATTTTTTGCTTATTTCCATTATGAATTTATGGACTTGTTTGCGCGCTTCAACTACACCCTTCTGTCGGAAACGATGTGCAAAACAGGCTGCCTGCTGCTTTCTCTCTCTCTCCCTTGATTTCCCCCTTTACTTGCGCACGAATGAGTAAAGACCCTCCTTCTATGGAGCCAAAAGCACTGGTCATATTGGATTCTTTCTTTCAATAGCGTAACATGGTACGCTTTGCAATCTGAATATTATCGATGGTTAGGTCCAGGACCCTTTACCAAGAAGTTCACCCTAGAAAAGCCCAGCACCAGTTCGGGGGAAATTTGTAGCCATTAGAAAACCGGTGGGCACCCGGCGACTCTGGAGGTCGAACCAAGCACCTTCCGAATCTGAGGCGGATCTGTTTGGGCTTCTGCTGGGCGCTGCTCTACCGTGGACGAAAAATTAGTAGTTCGGGTAGCAGAGCGAATCGGCTAGTGGTCTGTGTATAAGATTACAATGGAAGTTTGATTGCTTTATTAAAATGAGCCCTGTGTGGTACGTAATCTGGGCTGTTGCGTTTCAAAGCATCTGTCGCAACATCCCTCTAATGCGGCCAGTCTGTGTTCACAAGAACTGATCCTTATGCGAAAAAAAACTAAGATATCATTATCAGCTACGATCTGTTGCGATGCAAGTGCGTCGTGTTGAGCAGTCCATTTGACACCGTGAGGAGCTTTGCCTCACACACTGACACCTCTAAATACCAGAGGAGGTGAAGTGTTGCGATTGTGGCGAAAATATTGCCGATAAGTGATATTTTTTCTCTCTTTAAACTCGAGCTATTTTGAAGAATTGTGTGAAATAAAACAAAATGACCTGTGGTCAGATATACATTGGGCAAACGGGACGTTGTATTAACACACGACTCGGAGAACATCTCAATTCATTACATTCTAATCGCTCCACTAATCTAGTTGGTCATTGCCGAGAGTGTCAATCCTGTTTTCCGTCCTTGCATTGTACTGACATTTTGTACAAACACCCCGACCAGTTGACCAGGGAAATCATCGAGGCGTATAATATGGCAAAGAAAGCAAGATTGTGTGTCAGCAAACCATCCCTGCTCCTGCGTGACTCTGAGGTTGCATAACTGGATATCACTTAGTAGCACGTGCGCTCTGGTTTTGGTGTTTTTCGTTTTCTGTTTCCTTTTATAAGCGTGTTTCCTGTGATTAAACTTTAGTTGAGAGTCAGCGCTTGTTCCTGTGTTTTCTTCCTTCCGTCCCTGTTTGTTCGCACAGTTTTTTGCATAATGTATCACCAACTGGCGCGCTTAGCTATACTGTTGTAGACCACCTTCTCTATGAACACTCGCTGTAAATTAAAGACATACCAGGAATGGAAATCCAGCTTTATAACCGCTCAACTATTGCTGCCTTTCTTAGATGTGTTGTGCACCAGAGTATAACTGATTCGGAATTCCGAAGTTCTTTCGAAAAAATTTATGACAGCCTAATTTCCAGGCCCTTGTTTAAAAACACACGATGCATTGATTCCTGACTCGCCCTCCGCTCCTCGCATTGTGGCACTGTTATTCTCATTGCTATTTATTAGCATCTCTACATGTGACCGAAGGGCAGCTTGTTTGTAAACAAGGTGTTCGTGGTCGAGTTGTGCGCATGCGTGAAAAAAATGCTATAACTTGTAAAAACAAGTAGCACTCTGTAAAAATAAAAACGAATAATTGAACTGCAAAACAAGTTGCGGAATTAATCACAGCAAAATATTATAACAGCCGTAAGCTGCATGCTAAGGACACCCAGGAAGTTGAAATTTATCCCTACGATGACGCTTGACTCGCAGAAGCTACTAAAAAAATACCTCTCCAATAACATGCCTTTCAAGAATACTGCTACCACTTTGCTCTAAAAGAGAAGGCTATGGCTTGCTGTCTAGTGCTGACGGCTTCTGTGGTGGTGAACTGCGGACGAGTACCGAGCGTAAAATAACCCAACGTTTTTCTCATTTCAGGCCGTCTCGCTGCCCACAAGGACTTGTACGCTGGTGTGGAGTTCATGGAAAACATCCCTCGCTCAGCCACCGGCAAAGATCTCCGAAGCTCGCTAAAAGAGGCCTACGCAAAAGTTGCACGGCAAAACCTCAAAGAAATAGGACATGTTATTAGCAGACTCGTCCTGCATTGCTTGTCTCATAGCGTGGTCTAGTCCGTTCTCCGCACCGAAGAAAAAATAAAACATTTGCCAAAAGTAATTAGCCCAATGGGTTTGCTTACAAGGTGTTTAGTGTGGCTATTTTAGCATACATGGAAGTCCCAAGCTTCCCCATCTAACTTATGGTCTTATGTCCCCACCGAGCGTCATTCTCTATTCGTATTACCGAGAAAGGTAATTACTGACATTTTTCTTCAGACTGTTACTTAAAAAAAAACAAATGAGTCTTTTTTTTAACCGACAAGTCTGGACTCTTGTCATAAGACATGTGTGCACGTTTCTGAAAGCATAAATGCCCCTAACACAGAGCATGAAGAAAGCTGTGATAGAGAACTATCGGGCATAACGCTGAGAAATCGTTATGTACGTTCATGGCAACACTCATATTTGGCAAATATATTTCCCTTTAGTTTAAGAAAGAGAACATTTGCTCTCGTACGAAGAAAATGTGCGACCGTGTTCACACTTTCATTAACTATTTTGTTCCGATGACGCTTTCGGATTAAAAAATCGTAGCGCAAAGAAGAACCCGAAAACTTCGGGACGTCCTCATCAAAGTTCAGCTACAACGTGCGTTGGAATAAACTAAATAAAAACGTCTGTCTGCCATTCAAATTTTTCTGTCATCTTCGTACATCTTTCATGCCCATTTGGCCGAGGTAATCTATACATGGCTCAGTGGTGGCTTTAAGAAACCGGTGCACAGTATGCTGTCGACCACCAATGTGTGACTGGAACTGCCTTCGTGTAGCATCCACTAACAAACATTGCCAACAAATTTCCAGAAACGGTCACGGTGGTTTTACGATGCCGCTTCACCCGTGTCATGTCATTTGGTCTCTACAATCGGTATTGAGTTCTTCACCAGCAAGTGAATTGCAACAATTCTTGGCTTCACTCTAGACATCAGCCTCTATCACTTGGAGACATGCGCGACACGTGACAGCAGCCGAAGTCTTTCTGGCAAATTGCTTGTAAGACTTCAAAAAGTGTTTTCATTATTCCCGATTTTCAGTAGAAACTGCGTTTCGTATAACTTTGATTGTCGATTAAATGTACCGTCAACATGGGCACTAATCAACTATTGCAAAAAAGCAGATATTAACACCTTATTCCCGATGTTTCAGAGAAGCCGACTGCTATTTTTAAGAATGACATTTTAATGTAAAAAGATGGCTTTAAGTGACAAAGTAATACCAGTGTTGGCGGACATCCGAAAACACGAGACATACGTTAATCAGTGAAATGGTTAAATAAATTCTGATTGTTAAATTTTTATGTTACAGTTAGGCGCTTGGTTGAAATTGGACAATTGGAGTGGGCGGCTTGCAACAGCCGTATCAGGGTTTATGATTTCGTAAGCGCGATTACCCTCGGCGCTGTGACTCAACAAATTTTGGCAATCTCGATCCAAAAATTCAGGGGGACACTTTGTTGACCTAAAGGGCGGTGAGCCGAAAGGCTTTAGCGCGATGTTGCTGCTTGTGTCACTGATGTGTGGTTGAGATGTTAGTTGTTTTCCGTGTGACGACGCACGGAAAACAACGCCTAACGCTCCGTTTGCCCGGTTCCGCAGGTCGTTCCCGCCCCTTTGCATCGACAGTTTCTAGCCGACCGAGCATTCCCTCCGCTTGGACGCTCTGCCCTTTACCGGACAACCGGCACCAGGGGACGTAATCGTCACCGACGAGGGGCGTCTGCTATCACCAGCAGCAGTGACGTACCGCGACCTGGCTATAAAACCGCTATCGCTGGCTACCCTCATCACTTGGCATTAGCGACGACGCACGGAAAACAACGCCTAACGCTCCGTTTGCCCGGTTCCGCAGGTTAGTGCTTGGCATTTACACATCGAAATTTTTCATTTCTTTTCCGTCGCCGCTGCTGCCAACTGGTGTGTGCCCTGTTGTTCTGAAAATGTCAAAAGATGCGGCAAAAGTAAAGGACGAAATGCGAGCCGACCTGTCAAAGTTGAAAGAAGAGATAAAGCAGGAACTGAAAGCTTCACGAGAATCTGTCGAACGAAACCTGCGCAATGAAATCCGAATAGTTCGCAATGAGAAAACAGATGATTAAGAGCATTGACCACGCGCATGCTGAAATTGAGGACCTAAAAAAGGAACTAAAAAATGAAAAGGAAAAGAACGCCAAGTTGGAGCAAGTAACCAACGAATTGAGCGTGGCGTGTGCTGCTCTAGAAAAGCAGACAAAGGAGCTTGAAAGAAAGCTTAATCATGCAGAACAGTATTCACGAAGGTCGAACATTGAAATTAAAGGTGTCCTGAAGCAAGACGAGGAAAATGTTCTTAATCTTGTTACAAACCTTGGAGATGCTATTCATGAACCTATCACTGAGTCGGACGTAGCGTGTTGCCACCGAGTGCCCACTCGTGACCCTAATAATTCAAACATTGTTGTTCAGTTTAAATCCCATGTAAAAAGGAACGCAGTGCTGGAAAAGGTGAAAAAAGTACGTCTGACAAATGGGGACATCAGTGTAGATTGTTCTTTGCCAACTTCACCACCGATTTATGTAAATGAACACCTTACACCAGACAACAAAAGGCTTCTAGGCGCTGCGATTGCGAGAAAGAAGGAGGTCTCGTGGAAACATGTGTGGACGAGGAACGGCACTATTCTAGCCCGCCAAACTGACGATTCTTCGGTGGTTCACATCTACTCACAAGCAGACTTATCGAAGATGAATTAGGGACGCCGTAAAGCAGCACACGTGGAAATGGCTCTTCTAACATTGCCAATGGAGGAATCGCCACTTTTCACACCTTCACAGCTCAACGCATATTTTTCCCAAATCAAAGACAAATGCTGCCAAATCATACATTTGAATATGCAATCGGCCGTAAATAAAGCTGACCAACCAACATACTTTTTATGCAGCTTAACCTGTCCCTTCGATGTCATTCAATTGACGGAAACATGGTATCGCTCAGACGTTGACGTCATCCATCTTCCCGGGTACAGATCATTTTTTCTTAATCGTACTACGAAGCGGGGCGGAGGCGTAGCAATGTTGATCAAAGAAAACTATCCCTGTGACATTTTATCTGATCACTGCTTAAGTAACGATGACATAGAAATGCTGACAGTTAGGTGTGGCGGTCAAGCTTTTTGCGTTGTTTATCGTCCCCCACATGGTAATATAGCAATTTTTTTGGCAGCTTCGAACACGAGTTATCTTTTCTTTCTGAAAACTTCTTGGCGTGCATCGGGGGCGATTTCAACATAGATATGAGCACAGGCAGTTCAGTGCAAGAGCGCATGTTAGTCACCATACAAACAGCTGGCTTCCAAAATGAAATCCGCGGACCTACACGTGTTACCTCAGATTCTTCTTCTTCTTTGGATTTACTAACCACCAATCGCGAGGATGCGTCATTTGCCGGTCGTATTGCGATAGACATTAGCGACCATCTTCCTATCTTCGTCCGTCTTCAAAAAGAACCTTCCGCAAAGACAGCCTTGAAAGTCCGTCGACAGCTACTTTCCCAAAGCCGCCTTGACCATTTCAGGAACAGTATTTCACTTGTGAACTGGAATCCTGTTTTCCAGCACACAACACCCGATGAATCATACAGTGAGCTCCTTCGGCTCTTTCTCCCAATTTATATTGAGTGTTTCCCCATCGTTGAGATAAAACCTTCAAAAAAAGCACGAAAGCCATGGATGACTGCTCGCTTGGTACGACTGGTAAAAAAGAAACACAAGCTCTTCGCGACTTTCATAAAAAGTAGAGCCCCCGATGTGTTAGCCACTTATAAGTCGCTAAGGAACCGCTTAAATAGCGAAATTAAATCATCCAGGACTGCCTACTATAATAACTTGTTTAATGCGCATCCCTCAGACCGCCCGAAAGAAAAGTGGAGACGCCTAAATATTCTGCTAAATCGAAATAACCAACATCAGGACCTCGCGAGCCTAGTTATACATGGCAAGGAAATCGCTGGGCCGTCCCTTGCAAATGCCTTCAACCAATATTTCACTGAAGTTGGAAGCAGTCAGTACAATCCAGGTATAGACTCAAAAGAAAACATTCGACAGAAGTCTGTCTGGTTGGGAAATTTAATGTTAGGAGAAGGTAAGTGACGCCAACCAAGTAAAATACAGGAAAAACACGACGTTTCGGGACCGGCTCGGCCCCTTCTTCACGGTGTGACTACGGGCGAGCGCAGCTTGGCTTTTTAAGCCCCTGTGTGGAGGACCTGCGGGTCAATGGCCGCAGCCCATGGACGTAGGATGAGGGGAGAGTCCCCAGGGAACGATTAACATTCTCTCGTGTTTGCTGTATGTGCCACGACTCGAGTAGAAGCCTCCTGCGTGGGTTAGCTTCCGTTTCCAATACAATGGTGCTGTCGAAGTCAATTGGGTGGTCACACCCTTCACAGTGTTCGGCCACGGCGCTGCGTTGACGATTCATGTGACGGACGTCCGCTTTGTGTTGGTTCATCCTTTCCGCGAAGTTCTTCGTTTCCCCTATGTACGACGCCGGGCAGACGGAACACGGAATTTTGTACACGACGCCCTGGGCCTTTTCTCTGGGCTGCCGGTTTTTTGGGCGGGGGAGAAGGCGACCGATAGTGCTGGTCGGTTTGTGCGTTGTCAGCACCCCTTCTTTTCCGAGAATGCGACCGAGCGTCTCGCTCACGCCTCTCACGTAGGGGATGCAAACACGTTTCCGCTTCTGGCATGCGTCTGAGGAAATAATGGACCGGATTTTGTTTTGCCTTTCTTGTTTCCTGATAATGCGCCGGATGAATGAGCTTGGGTAGCCGTTCTTTTGGAGGTCAGAAATGACTCGGTTCTTCTCCTTCCTTTTATCTTCACTTGAGGAACATATGGAGTCGGCTCTCTTCAGTAATGACGTCACGACAGATGCTTTGTGCGGGATGGGATGGTTCGAATCGAAATGTAGGTACCGTCCTGTGTGGGTTGGCTTCCTGTGCACCGAGGACTGCAGGCCTTTGTCGTGCCTTGTAAGTAGGACATCCAGAAAAGGCAGGCTGCCCTGCTGTTCATGTTCAACAGTAAATTGTATGGCCGGTTCAACTGAATTTAGATGACTCTGGAGGTTTTCTATCTCTGAGGTTTTCACCACACAAAAGCAGTCGTCTACATAACGGAGGAATAACTTTGGCTTGGGATTAAAGGAGGAGAGGGCCCGGCTTTCGACGTCTTCCATGGTTAGGTTAGCCACTGTGACTGAAATTGATGCCCCCATAGCAGTTCCGGTTGTTTGCTTGAAAAATTCTCCGTTGTAGGTGAAAAAGGTACTGCGCAGACAAAGGTCGAGAAGGCGACATACCTCATCGACGTTGAGTGGAGTTCTCTCGTGCAGCGTTTGGTCGTTTTCGAGTGCGCGGCGAGCAACGGACACAGCAAGGGGAACCGGTACGCAGGTAAATAGCGACACTAAATAGTGTCGCTATTTACCTGCGTACCGGTTCCCCTTGCTGTGTCCGTTGCTCGCCGCGCACTCGAAAACGACCAAACGCTGCACGAGAGAACTCCACTCAACGTCGATGAGGTATGTCGCCTTCTCGACCTCTGTCTGCGCAGTACCTTTTTCACCTACAACGGAGAATTTTTCAAGCAAACAACCGGAACTGCTATGGGGGCATCAATTTCATTCACAGTGGCTAACCTAACCATGGAAGACGTCGAAAGCCGGGCCCTCTCCTCCTTTAATCCCAAGCCAAAGTTATTCCTCCGTTATGTAGACGACTGCTTTTGTGTGGTGAAAACCTCAGAGATAGAAAACCTCCAGAGTCATCTAAATTCAGTTGAACCGGCCATACAATTTACTGTTGAACATGAACAGCAGGGCAGCCTGCCTTTTCTGGATGTCCTACTTACAAGGCACGACAAAGGCCTGCAGTCCTCGGTGCACAGGAAGCCAACCCACACAGGACGGTACCTACATTTCGATTCGAACCATCCCATCCCGCACAAAGCATCTGTCGTGACGTCATTACTGAAGAGAGCCGACTCCATATGTTCCTCAAGTGAAGATAAAAGGAAGGAGAAGAACCGAGTCATTTCTGACCTCCAAAAGAACGGCTACCCAAGCTCATTCATCCGGCGCATTATCAGGAAACAAGAAAGGCAAAACAAAATCCGGTCCATTATTTCCTCAGACGCATGCCAGAAGCGGAAACGTGTTTGCATCCCCTACGTGAGAGGCGTGAGCGAGACGCTCGGTCGCATTCTCGGAAAAGAAGGGGTGCTGACAACGCACAAACCGACCAGCACTATCGGTCGCCTTCTCCCCCGCCCAAAAAACCGGCAGCCCAGAGAAAAGGCCCAGGGCGTCGTGTACAAAATTCCGTGTTCCGTCTGCCCGGCGTCGTACATAGGGGAAACGAAGAACTTCGCGGAAAGGATGAACCAACACAAAGCGGACGTCCGTCACATGAATCGTCAACGCAGCGCCGTGGCCGAACACTGTGAAGGGTGTGACCACCCAATTGACTTCGACAGCACCATTGTATTGGAAACGGAAGCTAACCCACGCAGGAGGCTTCTACTCGAGTCGTGGCACATACAGCAAACACGAGAGAATGTTAATCGTTCCCTGGGGACTCTCCCCTCATCCTACGTCCATGGGCTGCGGCCATTGACCCGCAGGTCCTCCACACAGGGGCTTAAAAAGCCAAGCTGCGCTCGCCCGTAGTCACACCGTGAAGAAGGGGCCGAGCCGGTCCCGAAACGTCGTGTTTTTCCTGTATTTTACTTGGTTGGCGTCACTTACCTTCTCCTAACAATCCAGGTATGTCTAGATTTTTGGGCAACAGGCTAAACGAATCGATGTTTCTTGAACCAACCGACGAAGCTGAGGTTTACTCGGTGTGCAAAAGTTTAAAGAACACGACAAGTCTTGACCCAAGTAATATTCAAAGTTTACCTGTAAAATACGTACTACCTTTGATCGTGCCATGCCTTACACATATCTACAATACCGCGCGTCGCACAGGACGTTTTCCCGCTGCCATGCAGGTGGCCAAAGTTGTGGTTATTTATAAAAAAGGGGATAAAAACGTTCTAGGAAATTACAGGTTAATATCTGTACTACCTTTTTTCTCCAAGGGGCTAGAGCGAATAATGCATCGACGTTACTACAATTTCCTACAGAAGCACTGTGTAATAGCCAACTGTCAGTATGGATTCACAAAGCATATCATCTATTCATTACCACAATGCAGAACAAACTATGGCTTTTCCACACTAAAATACATTCTTCCCAAATACTTAAACACGCCCTTTTACGAAACGTTGCTCAGCATGTCTGTCTCGGCCATTCGAAATGTGTTTGCAAGCTAGGTCCCACAGTATGCGTACCCATGTATAGAATTCTATTGCATTGAACCGTAAATGTTGTGTAAAACCTTTATTCTGTTGTGCGGAAATACTACTTGTCCATGCAAAATAAAAACAAAGCTTCCTTTCATGCATGTATTTAAAAACAAAAAGTTTCTTTCTATGCACGTATTTAAAAAAAATGTTTCCTTTTATGCATATATTTACATGCCTTGTCTTTCCCTGTACCTTGCGTTGTTACCAGTGTATGAAGTAACCATCATAGTCGCTACCAAACTGCCTCTTAGTAGGGGTGGCGAGGCTTGTCAAGCGGTCGTAATGACTGCTTTCTTCTTGCCGCCCTCAGTTTTTGTAAAAAAAAGCTGAAATAAAGTGATTGATTGAACTGTTTATAATTCTTAAATGCTGGAGACACTGGAGGGCGTTAGGGAGGCATCCGTCTGATTCGACGTCATTCTACAAACACTCTCCAGCGTCCTAGACAAGGAGAACTACATATGCGTTGGCAGGAAGTGGCGCAGCCAGTGGGACGCTCGGTGGCGGAACGGAAGGATGGTGGTTCAAATCCCATCCTGCACGAACATTTCTTTCCTCGTCTGACTAGAAAAAGCGTGGCACGTCTGCTGACAACCTTTTGTCGACAATGGTGAGGCATTAAAGACTCTCGCCTTAAAAGGCGTGCCCTTTCTTAAAGCGCACCTTTGTGGCCAGCGAAAAACATCACCTCCGGCTCACATCACTCGGCGCAGCTGACACGTGACCTCTGTCCCGCCCGAGCTGCGGTGCTCGCTGCTGCGCACTAATCCAGCCCACACAAGAGAGAGAGGAGGTGGTGTTATATGTGCGCCAGAAGTGGCATGCACTGAGGCGTTGTTTTGCGCTCGCCAAAGAGGCACGCTTTTCGAAACCGTGTGTGTTTTCGAAAGCAAATAAAGAAATCACAGCATATGATGATTTCTGCAGCACAAGCACGCCATCAGAAAGCCCCAAACATTTGCGGAGATTAAGGCCTGAAGAGGTGGTCCTTTGTTCTCGCTGACTAGTCGATTTATTTTTGGACTGGGGACAGTACGCTGTATATACAAGCTGTGCTGTGTGTTTCAGCGAAAACTGTCCGCCAATTCTGTAGGTACTATTTTTTAATTTAATTAATTGTGTCTTCATGGGTGTGATAAATCGCAGGTGGCAAAAAAAGTGAAATCTTTTATAAGGAGACTGATAAGTTGAAATTTAACTCTGCACATCTTGGATACTACTACAGGACGCCACATGTTTTTTCTATAGGCGTTAGTAGCTACATCACTTTATAGGCTTTCAGAAACGATTCCTGTCGTCACTACGGCGGAAACAAATTCGGCCCTCCAGGTTTGTTGAACCAAATCCGTGCGTCCAAAGAGCACGTGCACCAAGTCACTGGGTGGTGTACACCAGGCCAAATCTTCACCTGGCGTAATTTTACCATCCCAAACTGCACCTTGTAAAATGCTTCTTTCGGCTAAACGACTGGCACATTCATGCTGCTGGTGGTTCATTTGTTTTCATATTATGCTTGAATAAAGTAATGGCCTGTTTAAAACAAAATGATTAGTTTCCATCGCCTGCGGCTACGAGAAACCAAAACAAGGGCGGTACGTAGCAATGCTTCTGGTGGCGCAATTGCACTTACTCTGAGTAAACTACTTGTCAAGATGGGAGGAGAGGTAGTTTGCCCAGAGGAGGAATCTAGATGAGCCATAACCATTGCTTTATGTGCCGCTAGGTTCGGCTCCTCCTAGGTGCAGAAAATGCGGAATTATAATATTTTTGATCGATTCAGGCAACTACTCCCCTCACGCATAATGTGTAAAAAAGTGGACCACGAAATGTCACCGCTCGCGTCAAATTGTAGCATTAATATGGCAGTGATTTAGCTGACAGAACCTTTTAAAGGGTGCAATTGGGGATGCAAAAACTATGCCAATTAAATATTTGCCCGAATGTATTGTTGGCCGCAGAATAAATTGGACCACTCCATAAGAGGGCGCTAGCTGGAGGGACTACCAGCGCAGTCTGCGCGTGAAGATGCAACCCGCACGACGCGCGGAATCGCAGATTCAAGGAGTGGACGGAGCGACGCGTGACACGGCGTCACTCGCTCCGCCTCATCTGCGGATGGCGCAGGCTCCGCAAGCCATAAAAAAGCGCATGGTTTTTTCCTCTACTTTCTATTGTGCACCCCTAACCCGAAGCGGTCTCGCTGCCACTAATAATACCAATTATTGAGAATTTTGTTCGCTTTGGTTTAGTTGATGGGGTTTAACGTCCCAAAGCTACTCAGGCAATGAGAGACGCCGTAGTGAATGGCTCCGGAAATGTCGACCACCTGGGGTTATTTAACGTGCACTGACACCACACAGTATACGGGCCTCTAGAATTTCGTCTCCATCGGTAGGTAATTTTGTTCATATTTTTACTAGGGGCAGGGGGGGGGGTTGGTGCGGTGTCGTTGCATGCCCATTTCCTTTCTGCCCGTGCAGTTCTCAGTGGCGGTACCTGCCTTGCTTCTGGGACGACAGCACAAGGAGGACGAGAAGGACAGTGGTTTTGAGAACGTTCCAGTCCATCGCGTCCGGACTTTTCCTTCGCAGTCCGCCGTTTACATGCAGGCTGCTACCTGCTGACGAGGCGGAGCGAGTGACACCGGGCCACATGGCGATCCGTTCGTGCCCAGAATCCGCGATTCCATCTGTTTTGTCGATGAGCCTTAGCAACAGTCTAGAACGTAGCAGCAGCAAATTCACTTCAAAGGTGGCCCTCCAGCCAGTCGGCGTCGATAAATCGACCGGTTCTCATGACATCGCGGTTGCAATGCAGTAGAGGCTAGGTTAAAAATGGTGGAGAAGGTCCTTTGTCCCCGTGACGTAGGGAGTAGGTTTTATTCACAGTTAGGGCTCGGGGTGAAGGGGCAGTTGGATAGAGGGTGCAGGGTCGCTGTTGCTGAGGAGCCTACTCCTCACGAGACCACAAAGGACCGCCTCCTTCCTTTTTTGCCTAGACTAAATTTCTCCGCGAGTACAGCATGAAATCGCAGACGACTGGGGAGTGGCTCCTGGAAATAGGATTAACAGCGACGGCATGACAATTGGCCGTCGCCATTGGCTAAAGGACCTCATTTGAGGATTATTTATAGCTGCCTCCTTCACTTGCATCCTAGGTCTATATTCCACCTCAATTATTCCTTACAGCCCTACCAAGACTGTGATGAGTGCAGAGGCGACGTTCTGACGCTGTGTAGTGTAGCACCTTCATAAAATGGGCATATCGTCATAATTGATAGCGTGCTTTAAAGTGCGCATGTGCCAAGCGCGATTCCAAATCGGGTCATAATGTACGCCGGCTTTATGCACGCAGTTTCCTGAGTTTAGCGTGCGCGACTCATGTGTACGCTAAAACAGCTTTTCCGAAATCGCGGCGCGTTTCGAAGCAGGACCCCTTGCTTGGAGGTGAATTCATCGTTGTCACTTGGTTTTTTTATAAGTTCGCTGGTAATAAATGGGGTGACGGGCTTTCGTTTTTTCTCATGTTAACTGGCGCAAAACTCAATGAGTAATTAATTTACTTCACCTTTTTTTTATTTCTGCCGCCCTATACCTAAAAACGAACATCGGTTTGCTGAGAAAAATGGTTCTCGTTCTAAACATCAGATGTCGCCACGAGGCTGAAGTTATCAGGTCTTCGGATGCATATGTGACAAACAGCGCAATGTTCAGCATTTGCTTGCATTTAGTGCATATTTCCCCGCGCCCAAAGTGCCGCGCGGCCTCAGCACGGCGAGAACGACGACGAAGTGACGTTTGGCTCTCGAAGCACGCTGGCTCTTTGACGTGGGACCTGGCTGTCTAATTAAAAGGAACTGCCTCGTGAGCTGGTGTCCAAACGAGACTGATATTTCTATTTATTCTGCGTCCCTCTGGGATTCGCAGTGCTTCCTGTGTTATTCTGCCTCGGGCATAATTTTGGATAGCAGTCTTGCTGTCGCTAATTATGTATTGTGCCTCCGTTCCCACGCAAGCGAGCGCTATTGCAACTTCTTCAGCCTACTCTGGATTTCGACTGCTTATGGTTGCGGAAGAGACAGCTGTACCCCGGCCACTAACGACCGTTGCCACCGCTGCTCCCAGTTTCCCGCTAGCCGCCTCCGTGTAGGCCACTGCTTTCTCATTCATTTCGCCGAAGCGTTTGGTGAGCGCCTCAGCTCTCTTTCCCCTCCTTTCTTTGTGAAATGTAGGGTGCATCTTTCTGGGTAAAGGATCTACCCTGATCTTTTCTCTGATGTCCCTTGGGATGTCCCGCTTTACTAGAATACCCTTTTCCGTCTGGAGTCCTACCATGCTTAGAATCGCCCTTCCTGTGTTTGATTGGCTTAATCTGTCTCGCTGCGCCGTTCTCGTGGCTTCAGCAATCTCTCTCCATGTATTGTGAATACCCATGACTAGGAGTCTTTCAGTGGAGGTGCTTATGGGCAGGCCTAGAGCCCGTTTGTAGCATCCCCTTATGATCGTGTCTAGTTTATCCCGTTCTGAGGCGCGGATCTTCAAGTAGGGTGTAGCATAGCTTATCCGGCTGATAACGTATGCTTGCACCAACTTGATCAAGCTTTTTTCTCTTAGCCCTCGTCCTTTGAGTGCTATTCTTCTAAATATTCATATGGCTTGCGCCGGATATCCCTCGAGCTTCTTCATGGTTTCCCCGTTGTATCCGTCGCTCTGAATATGCAGTCCTATGTAAAGCACGAGGCGGCAAACGGCCTGGCTTGAGATCTCTACTTCCGAGCCGCGGCAGGACCGCCCGATAACAAGGAACTGGACGAGAGACTGATAAATTACACAGAAATAGTGGAAAATTACAAACTAAACAGGAGACTCTTTCCTCCCCCGGACAAAGAGCTCGCTAACACAGAGGCTACGGCTTGGAGGAGACTACAGGCTAAAAATTTCGTACACCCAGTGTGGGCATCGCATGTCTTAAAAGATGAGGATTTTGATAAGTGTAGGAAGTGCGGGGAGAGGGGGACCCTCGACCATGTGATTTCGGAATGTGCGGATTCTCCAGGGTTCCGAGAGAAAATAGACAGTAGAGAGGCCTGGGAAACCCTTCTAAAAAGCAAGGACCCCGTCGTGCAGAAGAAAGCGGTCCATCTGGCGATAGCTGCCGCGAGGAGCCAGAAGCTCCTTGCCTGTCTCTAGTCGCGGAGGTCCCGGCCCCTGCCCCTCGGCCTGCGGGCCGGAGGTAGGGAGTAGAGGCCTCCATTCTGTTGGAAAATAAAGGTTTATCAACAACAACAACAACTAATTAAAAGGTTCTTAGTCTTGGGTTCTCCCGACGCCTATCTGCGCGGCTCCTCAGGTCGTGACACACCGCGGAAGACTGATCTCTGGCGCGCACCGGATCAACGACCGCTCTGCTACCACTGTGGTGAGGCCGGCCATCCCTACCGGCGGAGCCTGTATCGTGAAATGGGACTGCGCGGATTTCCTCACGACAGCCCCTGTCCACGACCTGGATAGCTCCCTGAGGACATCCCAGAGTATGTCACCCGCCAGCGTAGTTCACCGTCTCCTTCCCGCCGCCAGTCGCGATCGCCTTCTCCACGCTCTTCTTCGCCTTCTGGTCCCGTTCTGCCTCAGCACAACGTGGTTCCTCGAGCCGTCGTCGGGAAAACTAGCTCCGGCGACCTTTGGAGGCGAGGCCGCCGAACGCCGAATGCCGATCCGCCACAAAGCTTCCACCGCCGCACCATCCGAATCGTCTCGATGTCAAACGCCGCATCGCCAAACAGTTTGTCCCGACGCGCCCCTCGAATCTCCGCGATGCCGCAACCCCAAACGCCGACCACCTTCCGCCGCCGCAACGACCCAATCCTCTCGACGTCAAACGCCGCATCGCCGAAGTTTTCCCCAACGCGCCGCTTGGATCGCCCCGGCGCCGAAATCCCAGTCGCCTGCATGCTTTCGCCGCCCCGCACCGATTGAGTCACTCCCAACAGCCATCGACAGGCCGCGCTGTAGGCACGATCTCCTTGGACATCCCTGTTCTCTTCGACACGAAGTTGGTCAGCGCGTTGGTCGCTACGGGCGCAGATTACTCCATCCTTAGCGGACGGCTTGCGACGGCCCTGAAAAAAGTGACGACACCGTGGGAAGGCCCCGATATACGTACGGCCGGCGGACACGTTGTCGCAGCACTCGGTATGTGTGCGGCCCGGGTTACGGTTCGAGGCTGCACAATCGTCACCACTTTTCTCGTTCTGCGCGAATGCTCTCGCGATGTCATCATTGGCATCGAGTTTCTTCGCAAGCACGATGCTATAATAGACCTCCCGAATCGCTTGGCGTCGTTTTTTACCACAATGGCTGCAGAAAAGCATGGCACCAGGGTTCTCGGTCCGCCCTGCGAGTCGCCGACGATAACGTTACGTTGCCACCACGTGCCAGCATTCTCGCTACATTTAACTGTGACGAGCGACATCGGGGACTCCGGGTTGTGGAGCCTAACACAGATAGCACAAGACAGCGGGCCAATATTAGGGGCCTGCGTTTGCCGACCGGTCGCACGTACGTTGGCCCTAAACTGGCATGAAAGTAGGGCCAATGTGTCAAAGTAGTAGCGCTCGGCCCAAATGTCAGTGTAGGACAGATGTTCTTGCCAATTTTCGCCAACAATTGCCCGACGTTCGACCAATGGTGTTGTGCTGCTTGGGAATGTCTCCCTCGTACTCACTAAGGGGATTGCGGTTACACGATGCCTTGGCTGCATTCATAACAGTTGAAGAGAGGTCCTTGTAACCAACTTCTGCAATGAGCATCGACATCTGTTCCGGGCACAGCCATCGCTTATGCCGGCCATGTTCAGGAAGTGGCCAAATGCTTTGCTTGCGAAGAGGGCACAGCTGGAGCTGACGAAGTAGCGGTAAACGACGTCGCCATAAATCCAGGCCTTCCACCCGCTCAAAAAAGGCAACTCCAGGACCTCTTGCTGGAGTTCGGTGCGTGTGTCACGACGTCGTCTAAAGTGCGACAAACGGCGATAGTTAAACACCGTATTATCACGCATGAAGGAGCACGGCCGATCAATCAGCAGCTCTATCATATGTCAACTCGTGAGCAAGACGCTATCCAAACACAGGTCACAGAAGTGCGCACAGACGGCGTCATCCAACCGTCAAGCAGTCCGCGGTCGTCTCCTGTCGTCAACGTGAAGAAGAAAGACGGAAGAGTGCGATTCCGCGTCGACTACGGGGAGCTTAACGCGTTCACTGCGTTGTGGCCCACCGGTGGGTCACGCAACGCAGTCCAGCCGTGCTGGAGGAAACAACGAGGCGTTTCTTGCATTGCGGCGACGATATGCTTCCACAAGTGCATGAAAATGCGTTTCGGCTATCATATCACAGATGGCGGTAGAGATATAAAGCGCGCCTGTATTTATTGTCATTGGCGCTTGCAATGCTTCTGATGATAAAGCTGACGGCTATCAGGAAACGGCGCAGAAAATGTTCCAGCTACCAGCTACCAGCTCCAGCCTTTTGTTCGGGCGCTTTCCACATGCGCAACGTACTTTTGAAAAGCGCTAACAATGTGTGCAAGAGGTCAGCTGAAGAATTAGCCTGTCCTATTCGCAATAACTTGGCTCACTCTCAGTGCCAAGCCTCGTGGTCCTCATCCTTGTGCTTTCCATTCTTTACGAACATTCCAAAATTGTGATGGACTGTCAAAAATTCGACGGAGGTACAGAAAACCACAAGAAAAGTCCGTGCGTTGGAAGCGGATCCGCCGGGACGCACGGCAGCCCAAAATACGAGCAGAACTCCTGAACATAGGCTACGCTTTAGACATCGTGAGCTGGTGGCACGTAAGACGTTCAGTTGCAGATCCTGTGATTTGAACTGTTTTTTTTTTCGGAAAATTATTCTGGAAGTACTTCAATAAACTGTCGAGTTTGAGGTCTTGTTCTTGAGTCTTGGTGCTTAGTGACTGCTGAAACGCAGGGTTACGAGGCGTTGCCTCACAAAGGGGAGCTTGCCGGTGGGTTAGTAAACGTAGCAGTCAACGGCTTCAAAACGCAAACTCTTTATTGTGGAAACTTGTGCATGCCCAGGAAAAGAAGGAAGAATCGAAGGCGCGAGAGCCAGAGGCACTCGTTCGTACCACAACGACCGAAACTCTTGACCGCGCTCTAGATACATAAAGCAGAAATTTTGTAGATAGAAAAGGCGCCGTTTTTTCAAGGACATCCTTGAGAACGTGTTTCAGTAGCGTTCACTGGGGATGAAGCGAGCAGTGTAGCGGTAATAAATGAGTCGATAAATTTTCCAGTTGCCGTACGCTACAAGGATCCATTATCCATTTTGTTTTTATGATCCATTTGGTCCTCTACGTCAGGGCATTATTGCTCGATTGCTTAGCCATGCCGTTCAAACGTCCGTGCGAAGCGACTTGACTATTGGCTCATTGGGAACGGGACCTCACTATTGGATGCACCTTGCAGCCAATATTGAACCGGACACGCAACGAATGGCGAAGGCTATCGTCAACGCGTGTATGCGCCTACCTTTCATTTCTGTGATTGGTCGACTGCTGCTTTCTTCTGATGATTGATTCCTTCACCCTTATGTCACGCGAAACGGAGCGGAAAGTGTACAACGGATATTTTAAAATACGGCCCCAGGTAAAGCAACTTACTGGAAATGCACGGGCCAAGTGAACCACGCGATGACTTTCTGAGCTAGCATACATGTTTAAAGTAGCCCGCACAAGCTATGACCACCGAAAATGCCAGTAGACCATCTTTGAGCAGGTGGAAGAATAAGTTCAGTAGTGTGCCCCACCGGTGTGTCACGCCGCACCCGAGGGAAGCGTCAGGTGACCCACCGGTGGGCCACGACGCACAGAGATCAAAACTTTGATAAGGGGCTAAGAGCGAACGTGTTAACAGTGGCTGCATTTGTTTTTCAGTCCCGCACTGTCCGGGACTACTTGCGGACTCAAGTCCGGGATTTGTTTTGCTCGGGAAGCCCCAAAGCTCCGCCCACCTGCCTGCATCGCCATAGTAACGCGTTCGTTTTTCACCAATGGGAGTCCGTGGGCTACTTGGGGCTGCGGGAAAGGCAGCAGACGACAGCTGCGCGCTGCGCTGGCAGCCATATTGTGTTAGACTCCGTGTGCATTTTGCGTACTTCTCGTGTTCCTGGAGGACGATATCATGCGTTAAACCTTCACATGACTCCGTAGCTGCTCTTTGAGTCATCCTAAGAGTTTTTGTTCTTGGATCTTCGTTTATTTTCTTGAAATCCACCGCACACGGACGCGCGTTCGGAGCTGAGAGCACGTACTGTTTGCTCGTGTCGTCAAGAGGTTCTTGTTCGCTTGTTTTGCGACATGCTCTCTGTACGCTTACCTGAAAGCATCGCAGGTGAACCACTCGTATACTGGAGTAGCTATAGAGCTTGTCGTCAACATTTTTGCGAAGGCTTTCGTCTATCTGCCTATCCGCAACGAGTTGGACTACTTTGTGCGAACTTCGCCGCAAGAAGTAGCGGCGAGCATACCTCCGAAGCTGAGTTCTGTAAAGCACCTACGCTAAGCTGACAGTACAGTTTTATGCGAAGCACATTTCTAGAGCTACCACTCACGCCGTCGGCGTGGGGCCCCTAGACGTCACACCACGTAACACCAGACGTCACACCACATGACACCATGACGTCACACCACGTGACACCGTGACGTCACACCACGTGACACCACGTGACACCGTGACGTCACGCCACGTGACGCCGTGACGTCACACCACGTGACATTATTTTAGAGAGGCGGCCTCCACCTCGCGCCGTCGCCGTGGGACCCCTAGCCGTCACGCCACGTGACACCGTGACGTCGTCGTGACGATGCCATCGCACAGACGCCGGAATGTCCTCAAGCGGCATTCCCGCGCATTTCGAACGCGCGTTCACACTCGGTGTAGGTGAAACGCTCGCTCCACCGGGCAGGCAGACGCGGCTTCCGTGGCAATCCAGGCACTCACCCAACGCGCGTCTCGGGGTTAGTCGGCGTTCCGCTGTAGCCATGCCGTTGTCTTCCCCCACGACGAAGGCTTCTAGTGGTTGTATTAAAATGACCAAGTATGCAACCAAGGAAAGCCATGTATTATCAAGCCTAGCCACCAATATGCTTCGCATCTGACTAGGCTTAACCTTAGCTAAGCCTCAGCCATAATTTTTTTAAATCGACTCAGTATCATGATCGAGCGCACGGCGTTGCATCGGCGTCGTGGTGGCCGTGGCTTGCGTCGTCTGCTAGCAGATGACAGCGTCCTTGTACGGTAACCAAGAGGGAGCCCGGCACTGGCGCCGAGTTCGAAAGCAGCCTATGGCAAGTAGGTCATGTGAACATGAGGCTGTTTCCTGTCAGAGCGGAAGCCGAGAGGTGTCAGCAAGTAGTTCGGGACTGGAAAAACAAATGCGGCGAGTGTGACCAAGAATGACGTGTATCCGCTGCCGCGTATCGACGACTTCCTCGTCCGACTTCGCCAAGCCAAGTACTTCTCTTTGGTCTGCCTCAGGAGTGGTTATTGCCAGGTAGAAGTGGGCGAGAAGGACCGTGAGAAAATCTCCTTCATAACACTGGACGGGCTCTACGAATTTCGCGTGCTGACATTTGGGCTCTGCTGAGCTCCTGCCAGGATCAAAAGAATGATGGGCACCGTCCTCATAGGTCTGAAGTGGCAGACATGTTTTGCTTATCTTGATGATGTCATCATTTTTTCCGCAACGTTCGCGGAACATCTTCACCGCCTCAGAACTGTCCTCGAAACCGTTCGATCCGCCAATCTCTCCCTCAAACCACAAAAATGTCACTTTGGTTTCACCGAATGGAAGTTTCTCGGGCACGTCATTACTGCTGACGGAGTCCGAGCTGACCCAGAGAAGCTTGCTGCCGTTGCTGCCTTTCCGGCACCCGCCCACAAAAAACAAGTCAGACGTTTCCTGGGCCTGTACTCCTACTACCGTCGCTTCTTTCAAAACTTCGCCCACATCACCAACCCTCTGACGCTCCTAGCCCGGGCTGACGCATCAATTTCCTGGGACAACGAATTCGACGAGTTACGACGCCAACTCCATTCTCCGCAAATCCTGGCGCATTTTGATGAAGATGCCGACACGGAGATACATACGGATGCGAGTAACATCGGTCTTGCCGCCGTTCTAGACCAGCGGCAAGACGGTGTCGACGAAGTAATTTCCCACGCCAGCCGCGCACTGTCACGCGCTGAGTTGAACTACTCTACCATTGAAAAAGAATGTTTGGCAGTAGTCAGGGCCGCCGGTAAGTTCCGCCCATACCTGTATGGCAGACCCTTTTGTGTCGTCACCGACCAAAAATGAGAAAAATGCACCTTGATTTGGGACCATAATGTTATAGTATTAAAGATGCAGCACAGTTCTCGCCGCCAAAGCAACAATATTTCGCACTGTTCGAAAACGCACAAATTGGACACCTGCCGTGCCCTACGATCATGACTGTTACACCTGCAGCAAATCCGAGCAGTATTTAATGCATGTTAAAGCAAAGCCAATGAGGTAGGAGGTCCTAAAAAAGTTAATTGTGTTCCTTGAAAATTCTTGACAGCAGGATGAGCTGAAATATTTTTCCTGGTATGCAACCACCTCGACATCAATCGCACCTTGAAATGCATGGTGAAAGCATCAGTTTCAAGCTAGATACTGGCTACAGCAAGAATAGTGTGAACTTGCACGCAATGCGACTTCCTGGATAAAACCTGCTAGCTCAGCTGTCTAGGTCTAAGAGATCTCTACAAGACATAGCATACAGCGTGTGACAACTAATTAGGGCCATCAGTGACTGCAAAACATAAGAATAAAGTGAATGAAAAACAATAAATGAGATGCAATGAGAAAGCACAGAAGTCACGAAACCCTTCATTATTGAGAAAAAAACCGGTGAATAAAATTAGCACGGCATTCAACCGACAAAGGAATACATTCAAGAAGGGTACAAAAGGTAAACAACAAAGAGAACAATAATAATAATCATAACAGCTTTAAGAAAGAGAGTTGGGGTTTCACACCAGCTGCCTGAGCAGGCGCAGCCGGTCGGCCTCGTGCGGCAGAGGCGAGTACAGGACGAGTTCGAACTGGGTGCGCACGTCGTCGTCCAGAAGCCACGGGTTGTTGACCACGCCCATCACGAGCACAGCGGGGCCCGAGCCCCCCTTGGCCGGCGGCAGCCGAGTCACGCGCTCCAGCCAGGCACACTTGAGCGCGCGAAGCCCCTCCTGGTCCCTCGGGGACTTCGGGAGGCCGCAGAGGGCGTCCAGGTCGTCGAAGAAGAGCACGCACGGGGCCCGGCGCAGGGCGTCGTCGAACAGCAAGTGCACCAGCACGACGTCGCCACGCAGGCGACACCTGCTGAGCAGCATGGGCGTGGACACGTAGTAGACCGTGGCCCCGGAGCTGCGCGCCACGATCGCGCTCACCAGGCACGTCTTGCCTGTTGCCGACGGGCCGTACAGCAGCACCTTTCGCACGGGCCGGCGCTGGGGCGAGCGTGATCTTCGGCGCGTCCGGCAGGGAGGCAGGCCCGCCTGACGGAGGACCTTAGGCACCAGCCCCACAAGGCCAATATCGCTGCAAGGGCTGTAAGAGGACTTTCCGAGGACGAGCACTCCTTCCAAGTGACAGATCATCTCATAATCTGGGCGCTTGAACAGGGCCGCCTCTTCCTCGTCCTCGTCTGATTCCGAATCGGACTCGTCCGGCTTGGCAGCAGTTGCACCTTCAGCGCCCTCCTCGATGGCAGGAGCGGGGCGACAAGGCGTCGCGTAGTCCTTCAGCTCCCGCAGCCGACTCATGCAGCTGGTGCAGCGGACCCGTACCTCTCGCAGTGCTTCGAGGTAGATCCCGCCAGCCAGCGCGTAGAGAGTGACCGCCTTGCTGAGGTTGCCTTCGATCACTTCGGCACGCACCGCCCGGAGAACCTCTTCCTGGGCTTTCTTCATCAGCGACTCCAGCTCGGCCATCCTGCCCGCGGTGCCGTCTTCTTCGTCTTCTTCCTCTCCTTCATCGGCGCTAGCCTCTGGGGCAGCAAACCCCAACTCTCTTGGCGATTATGTTTGGCGATTATTTGGGCGATCACAAAATTTCGTCCTTATTTATACGGGCGCCCGTTCAATGTAATTACAGATCACCATGCCCTTTGTTGGCTGTCGTCACTCAAAGAACCATCTATCCGCCTCGCTCGTTGGGCTCTGCGTTTACAAGATTACGACATTCGAGTCATTTATCGTTCCGGTCGTAAACACTCCAACGCCTACGCTCTCTCGCGCTCCCCTGTGACCTCTGAGCCTGACTCGCCATCTATTTCCGGCCTCACACCTTCTCTTGACACTATTGATATGGCTTCTGAGCAGCGCAAAGATCCTTGGATTACTTCTCTTCTGGATTTCTTAGACAACCGATCAGCCCGCCTCAATTCTCGAGCGCTCCGTCGTCAAGCTCATCACTTTGTCGTGCGTGACCAGCTGCTGTACCGTCGGAACTACCTCCCCGATGGTCGCAAATGGCTGCTCGTGATCCCCAGGCATCTCCGCTCCGCCATTTGTTCCAGTTATCACGACGACCCGCAATGTGCTCATGCCGCTGTGCTGAAAACTTTTACCCGCCTGCGCCTTCGGTATTATGTGCGGGGTATGTACCGTTTTGTCCGCCAGTACATACGCTCTTGTCTGGAATATCAGCGGCGCAAGAACCCACCACCGAACTCACCTCCTCCTCTGCAACCGTTACCGTGTCCGGCCCGGCCATTCGACCGTGTTGGAATCGACCTTTATGGCCCTCTTCCCAGCACTGCCCCAGGGCACCGCTGGATCATCGTCGCCATTGATCATCTCACGCGCTATGCCGAAACTGCCCCGTTGCCAGCTGCGACGGCCTCTGACGTAGCCGGTTTCATACTTCAGCACATTATTCTTCGTCACGGTGCACCTCAGGAATTGCTCAGCGACCGGTGTCGCGTCTTCTTGTCCGGGAGTGTCATATCGTTCACCGCACGACGTCTTCGTGCCATCCGCAGACAAACGGCATGACCGAGCGGTTTAACCGGACCCTCGGCGACATGATGGCCAAGTACATTTCTGCCGATCACTCAGACTGGGACCGTGTTCTACCTTTCGTTACATATGCCTAACTCTGCAACGCAAGCCACTACTGGTTTTTCCCCGTATTTTTTTCTGTACGGACGCGAGCCTTCCTCCATCATGGACACCGTACTTCCTTACCGCCCCGATTCGTCCGAATTTACAACCGTTTCTCAGGCCGCTGCGCATGCCGAAGAATGCCGTCAACTCACCCATTCTTTTACTTCTCACGACCAGCTCCCGCGCCGCTTCTCATGGTCTGCCGCCGCCCTATATTCCTGAATCCTTGGTTTGGCTTTGGGTGCCCTCCTCCAGCCCAGGACAGTCTACAAAACTGCTGAGCAAATAACAGGGCCCCTATCGCGTTGTGCAGCAGACATCGCCAGTTAACTATCTCGTGGAGCCCATCACGCCATCGTCTGATCGTCGCCACCGCGGCCGTGAAATTGTGCACTTAGACCGCCTGAAGCCGTACTACGACCCAGCCATCGTCTCGTGCCCTTAGGCCGCCAATATGACGCCTTTTCATCCCGGGGGTATTGTAAGAAAGAGAGTTGGGGTTTGCTGCCCCAGCGGCTAGCGCCGATGAAGGAGAGGAAGAAGACAGAAGACAAAGTTGACGAAGCTCCAACAAGCTCTGGTGAGCGCTTGCGAACGCCGGCCTGCTGAGAAGCACTGCTGGAACAAGGACTGTGGTCGTCCACACTACCCGTGCGAGTCCCCACATTACACAGCATATAATACATTTCACTAATTGAAGCAATGGTTAAAAGCTGTGAATCGCATCAAAGTGGCATCTGTCAGCCCTATCAGTGTGCCAATTTTCACCAGTCTGACCGTGATCAACATGATGACATCTACGTTGATGTAATAAACTGCACTTCCAAAAGATATTTCAGGCTATTGCGGCTTTGACAGAAGACCGTGCTTCGTTTCTTCTGCTGTAGCGTTGTGCTGTTTTGTTTTGCTCCCATCCTGAGAGGGATGTGCCCTGCGTTTCACTGCCTACAGCCTGAGGGATGGGCTGGACCTCAGGGGATCAAACAGTAATGTTGTGTGAGCCAAGATGCTCCGAGCCTTGGCAAAAAGGATGATCCAGTCGCTCGTCACTATGAACTTTCATTCCTGGCCCTTTGCTCGTGAAGCCTTTTCAGTATGTAAATAAGTTTTCGTAAAAGTTCCATTAAACCTGTTTGTTTTTGTTTTCGAAAGTTCAAAGCTTCAGTCCTTCCTCAGCCTGTAGACTCGAGACATGCTACCAAATAGAGCCTGGGTTCGAATAGATGCCAAGAGAGACAACTCGGCGAAAAACAGAACAACTCCACCGCCTTACGTACGCTGGAGCACTGAAGCTAGCGCCGGCTATGTAACAAAATCTACAGCCTAACTCTGAGTACGCAGTTACTTTCCTGTTCAAGAATGAACGGGTCCGAACCTTGAGTCTTTCCAACAAAGTGCCCAAGCATAACGATAGTGAGAACATTAAAGGTTATAGACAGGCAATTTGAGTTTGCCGCCGCGGTGGCTCAGTGGTTACAGTGCTCAGCTACTGACCGAAAAGGCGCCGGTTAAATCCCAGCTGCGACGGTCAAATTTCAGTGGAAGTGAAATGTTAGAGGCCTGTGTAGTGTGCGATGTCAGTGCACGTTAAAGAACCTTAGATGGCCGATTCTATGGAGCCCTCTGCTACGGCGTCCCCCCAGCTCTAACCGCTTTGGGATGTGAAAACCCGCAAAGAAAATAAACAAACGTAGTTTAAGTTGCACGTTTCCTTTTTTAAATGATGTATTAGACATTAAGAAATACATTGAACAGCGTGTGGCTTTTGCCTACAACTGTGAAATAATTTATAATTGAATTTGTTCTTTCATGTTCTTTTGGTTTCATCAAACGAACGATGGCTGTGACGTATAGATAGCCTTAGGCCACGTGAGGCACAAAAAGCCTGCAATATAAACACTGATGCGTAGTTTTAAAAGTATCTACGCTACTCGCCAGCCTTCTTCAAGACCTGGAGTGACAACAAACGACATATCGGCAGTTGTAATGCCAATTATTTTCCTATCTCGTGACCTAAAGGTCAACAATACGCTACGCCCATCTTTTGGTTGATAAGCTGAATTAGCCTCAAGAAATTCTATTATAAATTAATTAGCAGTATTATGTGAATAACATGAGGTGATCCATGTATATACGTAACGCATCATTTGAAAGAAGAAAACAAGAAAGCAAAACTTTTGTGTCTATAGTCCTTTAAAATGGCAGCCACAGAAGATCAGCCATGACAGCCACACATACAGATAATTACAGCAGCACATATTTCTGCAGTGTGAGCGCCGACAGTGCCCTCAATCCTGCTGCAGAAAGATGCAGAAATGGCGCGGAAGTCATTCCAGCAGTGGCCATTAATGATGGAGCTCCCATAGAACGGGTCGCCCATTTGGAGAAGTTGCCCTTCTGTAGAAGCAGCTTGATTGTTTTCTCCTCCTGCAAGGTCAATGCAGCACTCTTGAAGAAAGGCATCAGAAAAACAGACACTCTCTCAACAAATTCAGTAGCACTAACAAGGAAAAGAGCTTTGTAAAGTGGTACAAGCTGAGAAGAAATCTGAAGGCTTTGTTCTTGCAAAATTAAATGCAGGGTGAGGGCAGTACATGTACCTGCACTTTGCAAGCATGCTTGACTCCAAAGGCATGGAACAGTGTGGAGAATTCTGTGTTTCTTACCTAAGTGAAGTTCTTCTGGATGAGAAGCTGCCATGCTTGCATCCCTGTTGTGCTGTCAAACAGGTCATTAGCAGGTGGCATGTGCAGCGGTCGGCTTGCCGCTGTAGTTGTGGTGGGGTTCACTGCAGCTCTGCCATTAGGAGGTCGGCTCCTTTATCAAGCAGCCAAAGTTGTGGAGTGCTGCGCAGGGTGTTATGATGCAGACCGCTTTTTCTGGCTTGTGCTGCAGCCCCATGTCCAGGCAAGGGAAGCGGCGCTTCCACACTCCAAAGGCCTTTTCGACACTGTTGCGTGTCTTCATGCGGGCCTTCTGGTACCTGCTTGAATAAAGGAATATTACACACTGCCTTGTACAGGGATACCTCGTTAATATGGACACTTTGGTTAGCAAGTAAAAGTCCTGCTAAAGCAAGTCGTTCGGAATAACAAATCATAGATAAAAAATGTTCTGAAAAGAAAACGCTTAGTGATTATGGACTACTTCTGTGCATAGTGGCAGGCAGCAAAGTGGAAACCGAAAAATATTGGAAGCTCCAGGCACAATATTCTCATTGCCTTTATCTTTATAATCATGCAGTGCAGGCTGAAGCACGTTTGAAGCACCTAGTGGCCCATGAGATGAGTGATGGCTTCTCTTTGTGAGATTAAGTATCTCCTACTACGACTGTTTGCATGCCGAAAAACTCTGCTCACTGTGCTGACAGCTGCTGATTGTGGTTTTCAGCATAGCGCATGGAGAGAATTTTTTAGCACCCATTCATGCAATGCAGGGGGTGGTAAGGCGCATTGACTGCCACTGTAAAGCGTGAAAACACACGTGCCTAGACGCGTGCAGCCAGAAAAAATGTTCATAGTTCGAGTCGTCCATATTAATGAGGCCTCGATTGTATGTGCAACGACTCGAAGCCGCACCTCAAAGGTGTGGTCAAAGTATGTGTCATGGAACGTCACTGTCAGCTTATTAACTTGCCTTCCTTCTGGTGTGTTTGCCGGCCCAGGGTTTGAGAGCGGTGCCATTAGGTATGGCTGGCATCCATACCCAGCGTCTCCCAGCAGCACACCAGGTACCCGGCTCTCCTCATACAGAACCCGCAGGCGGAAATTGTCAAAGATGCGACTATCGTGCACCGAACCTGGCCAGCTCGCAAAGATGTCGTAGAACTGAAGCTGTGGTCCAGGGACAGCCTGCATCAAAGCAGCAATACAGCAGTCAGCAAAACTAGGGCGCGTACGGCGCCTTTTATTTTGTGGGTTCGGGATAAACTACCTGCACAGTATGGACGCTGTTGACACGGTAGTGTTTCATTGAAGAAATCCAGAACACTTGTGAAACCTGCTTTCGAGTGCTACAGGCAAAAAGAAACACATTGTAGCGCTATGACGGTGGTCTGCATTGTGAACAGAGCTACATTCAAAAGCAGTGACTGCGTTAAAAAGGAAAAGCTGGACCTCGAGCGCAGTAATGTACACAGCGACATATTTCGCATTATTTCACCCGCCAGCACTCTAGACAAGCAAGATCACGGTAGTACATACATAGCATCGCGAAAAAAAAAGTGCACACGCGTTGCAAGAAAAAACTGCGCAGAAAGCTACAAGTTTCATTGCTTACCTGCACGTTGATTCAAAAGTAGCCCTTGCGGTTACGAAAGACTTCCGCGTCTTCACCGCCGCGACTCTTGATTCGTACGTGTGTGCAGTCAATGCAACCCGTTACACCTGGAAAATCGGCCAGTTCATAGAAATTCCGCATCACTTTTGCAAACTGGGACACGTCGGGAAAGCGCACAAGCATTGGGCACAGGTGCTTCTCTATAAGCACTGTCATTTCGCTAACTACGCGGCACACCGTTGACTGCGGAATACGCACCAAGTCCCCTGTGACTGTTTGGAACGTGCCAGCGGCATAAAACCTGAGTGCCATCAGCAACTGCAGCATGGGAGGCACAGGCTTTCCCCGGTTGTCGGCACTTTCTCGTAGAGGCAACATAGCCAGTAGCTGTCGTACGGGGTTCTTCGTGAACCTGTACCGCGCGAGGAATTGTTCCTGATTGTAAACCTCCATGGGGTTACCCCGATCGCATAGTGCCGTTCGCGGAACCTTCGGGATAGAATGCGCCTCCGAAAAAGCAACATCCATGGCGTAGCACGCGAACTCAAAGGCAGAAATCCTGCGAGCGACTTTACGGTTGGCTGCCATGTTGGAAAAGAACGCAGCAAGTCGGTTCCAAGCTAGCCCAGACGCTGACTTGAAACTTGGCCGCCTTCGGTCAAGTCAAGCACGGCGCAAGCCTCGTTCCAAGTCGAGTAAGGTTTGTGGCACACGATGAAGCTGTCTTGAGACCAGCGCAAGTCAAGTCCGAGTCAAGTTACATTTCTGCAACTTCTGCATTCGGGGTAAAAATTATTTTATCTTGGTATACGTCTGCAAGTTAATGTGGTTTTCGGTGTAAATGTTGTTTTGACTACGTGCGGCTTTATTTTCCCGGCAGGAAAAGAGAACGATCCAAAACACGAGGAGAACTTCTGAGAACTTACCCCCGAATGCAGAAATGTAACTTGACTCGTACTTGACTTGCGCTGGTCTCAGACAGCTTCATCGTGTGCCACAAACCTTACTCGACTTGGAACGAGGCTTGAGCCGTACTTGAACGAAGGCGGCCAAGTTTCAAGTCAGCGTCTGGGCTAGCTTGGAACCGACTTGCTGCGTTCTTTTCCAACATAGCAGCCAACCGTAAAGTCGCTCGCAGGATTTCTGCCTTTGAGTTCGCGTGCTACGCCATGGATTTTGCTTTTTCGGAGGCGCATTCTATCCCGAAGGTTCCGCGACCGGTACTCTGCGATCGGGGTAACCCCATGGAGGTTTACAATCAGGAACAATATCTCGCGCGTTGCAGGTTCACGAAGAACCCCGTACGACAGCTACTGGCTATTTTGCCTCTACGAGAAAGTGCCGACAACCGGGGAAAGTCTGTGCCCCCCATGCTGCAGTTGCTGATGGCACTCAGGTTTTATGCCGCTGGCACGTTCCAAACAGTGCCCGGGGACTTGGTGCGTATTCCACAGTCAACGGTGTGCCGCACAGTTGGGAAAATGACAGTGCTTATAGCGAAGCACCTGTGCCCAATGCTTGTGCGCTTTCCCGACGTGTCCCTGTTTGCAAAAGTGATGCGGAATTTCTATGAACTGGCCGAGATTCCAGGTGTAACAGATTGCATTCACTGCACACACGTACGAATCAAGAGTCCCGGTGGCGAAGACGCGGAAGTCTTTCCTAACCGCAAGAGCTACTTTTCAATCAACGTGCAGGTAAGCAATGAAAATTGTAGCTTTCTGCGCAGTTTTTTCTTGCAACGCGTGTGCACTTTTTTCTTTCGCGATGCTATGAACGTACTACCGTGATCTTGCTTGTCTAGAGTGCTGGCGGGTGAAATAATGCGAAATATGTTGCTCTGTACATTACTGCGCTCGAGGCCCAGCTTTTCCTTTTAAACACAGTGACTGCTTTAGAATGTAGCTTTGTTCACAATGCAGACCACCGTCGCAGCGCTGCAATGTGTTTCTTTTTGCTTGTAGCACTCGAAAGCAGGCTTCACAAGTGTTCTGGATTTTTTCAATGAAACACTACCGTGTCAACAGCGTCCATACTGTGCAGGTAGTATATCCAGAACCCACAAAATAAATGGCGCCGTACGCGCCCTAGTTTTGCTGACTGCTGTATTGCTGGTTTGATGCAGGCTGTCACTGGACCACAGTTTCAGTTCTACGACATCGTTGCGAGCTGGCCAGATTCGGTGCACGATAGTCGCATCTTTGACAATTTCCGCCTGCGGGTTTTGTATGAGGATAGCCGGGTACCTGGTGTGCTGCTGGGAGACGCTGGGTATGGATGCCAGCCATACCTAATGACACCGCTCTCAAACCCTGGGCCGGCAAACACACCAGAAGGAAGGCAAGTTAATCAGCTGACAGTGACGTTGCATGACACATACTTTGACCACACCTTTGAGGTGCGGCTTCGAGTCGTTGCACATACAATCGAGGCCTCATTAATATGGACGACTCGAACTATGAACATTTTTTCTGGCTGCACGCGTCTATGCACGTGTGTTTTCACGCTTTACAGTGGCAGTCAATGCGCCTTACCACCCCCTGCATTGCATGAATGGGTGCTAAAAAATTCTCTCCATGCGCTGTGCTGAAAACCACAATCAGCAGCTGTCAGCACAGTGAGCAGAGTTTTTCGGCATGCAAACAGTCGTAGTAGGAGATACATAATCTCACAAAGAGAAGCCATCACTCATCTCATGGGCCACTAGGTGCTTCAAACGTGCTTCAGCCTGCACTGCATGATTTTAAAGATAAAGGCAATGAGAATATTGTGCCTGGAGCTTCCAATATTTTTCGGTTTCCACTTTGCTGCCTGCCACTATGCACAGAAGTAGTCCATAATCACTAAGCGTTTTCTTTTCAGAACATTTTTTATCTTTGATTTGTTATTCCGAACCACTTGCTTTAGCAGGACTTTTACTTGCTAACCAAAGTGTCCATATTAACGAGGTATCCCTGTACAAGGCAGTGTGTAATATTCCTTTATTCAAGCAGGTACCAGAAGGCCCGCATGAAGACACGCAACAGTGTCGAAAAGGCCTTTGGAGTGTGGAAGCGCCGCTTCCCTTGCCTGGACATGGGGCTGCAGCACAAGCCAGAAAAAGCGGTCTGCATCATAACACCCTGCGCAGCACTCCACAACTTTGGCTGCTTGATAAAGGAGCCGACCTCCTAATGGCAGAGCTGCAGTGAACCCCACCACAACTACAGCGGCAAGCCGACCGCTGCACATGCCACCTGCTAATGACCTGTTTGACAGCACAACAGGGATGCAAGCATGGCAGCTTCTCATCCAGAAGAACTTCACTTAGGTAAGAAACACAGAATTCTCCACACTGTTCCATGCCTTTGGAGTCAAGCATGCTTGCAAAGTGCAGGTACATGTACTGCCCTCACCCTGCATTTAATTTTGCAAGAACAATGCCTTCAGATTTCTTCTCAGCTTGTACCACTTTACAAAGCTCTTTTCCTTGTTAGTGCTACTGAATTTGTTGAGAGAGTGTCTGTTTTTCTCATGCCTTTCTTCAAGAGTGCTGCATTGACCTTGCAGGAGGAGAATACAATCAAGCTGCTTCTACAGAAGGGCAACTTCTCCAAATGGGCGACCCGTTCTATGGGAGCTCCATCATTAATGGCCACTGCTGGAATGACTTCCGCGCCATTTCTGCATCTTTCTGCAGCAGGATTGAGGACACTGTCGGCGCTCACACTGCAGAAATATGTGCTGCTGTAATTATCTGTATGTGTGGCTGTCATGGCTGATCTTCTGTGGCTGCCATTTTAAAGGACTATAGACACAAAAGTTTTGCTTTCTTGTTTTCTTCTTTCAAATGATGCGTTACGTATATACATGGATCACCTCATGTTATTCACATAATACTGCTAATTAATTTATAATAGAATTTCTTGAGGCTAATTCAGCTTATCAACCAAAAGATGGGCGTAGCGTATTGTTGACCTTTAGGTCACGAGAGAGGAAAATAATTGGCATTACAACTGCCGATATGTCGTTTGTTGTCACTCCAGGTCTTGAAGAAGGCTGGCGAGTAGCATAGAGACTTTTAAAACTACGCATCAGTGTTTATATTGCAGGCTTTTTGTGCCTCACGTGGCCTAAGGCTATCTATACGTCACAGCCATCGTTCGTTTGATGAAACCAAAAGAACATGAAAGAACAAATTCAATTATAAATTATTTCACAGTTGTAGGCAAAAGCCACACGCTGTTCAATGTATTTCTTAATGTCTAATACATCATTTAAAAAAGGAAACGTGCAACTTAAACTACGTTTGTTTATTTTCTTTGCGGGTTTTCACATCCCAAAGCGGTTAGAGCTGGGGGGACGCCGTAGCAGAGGGCTCCATAGAATCGGCCATCTAAGGTTCTTTAACGTGCACTGACATCGCACACTACACAGGCCTCTAACATTTCACTTCCACTGAAATTTGATCGTCGCAGCTGGGATTTAACCGGCGCCTTTTCGGTCAGTAGCTGAGCACTGTAACCACTGAGCCACCGCGGCGGCAAACTCAAATTGCCTGTCTATAACCTTTAATGTTCTCACTATCGTTATGCTTGGGCACTTTGTTGGAAAGACTCAAGGTGCGGACCCGTTCATTCTTGAACAGGAAAGTAACTGTGTACTCAGAGTTAGGCTGTAGATTTTGTTACATAGCCGGCGCTAGCTTCAGTGCTCCAGCGTACGTAAGGCGGTGGAGTTGTTCTGTTTTTCGCCGAGTTGTCTCTCTTGGCATCTATTCGAACCCAGGCTCTATTTGGTAGCATGTCTCGAGTCTACAGGCTGAGGAAGGACTAAAGCTTTGAACTTTCGAAAACAAAAACAAACAGGTTTAATGGAACTTTTACGAAAACTTATTTACATACTGAAAAGGCTTCACGAGCAAAGGGCCAGGAATGAAAGTTCATAGTGACGAGCGACTGGATCATCCTTTTAGCCAAGGCTCGGAGCATCTTGGCTCACAAAACATTACTGTTTGATCCCCTGAGGTCCAGCCCATCCCTCAGGCTGTAGGCAGTGAAACGCAGGGCACACCCCTCTCAGGATGGGAGCAAAACAAAACAGCACAACTCTACAGCAGAAGAAACGAAGCACGGTCTTCTGTCAAAGCCGCAATAGCCTGAAATATCTTTTGGAAGTGCAGTTTATTACATCAACGTAGATGTCATCATGTTGATCACGGTCAGACTGGTGAAAATTGGCACACTGATAGGGCTGACAGATGCCACTTTGATGGGATTCACAGCTTTTAACCAATGCTTCAATTAGTGAAATGTATTATATGCTGTGTAATGTGGGGACTCGCACAGGTAGTGTGGACGACCACAGTCCTTGTTCCAGCAGTGCTTCTCAGCAGGCCGGCGTTCGCAAGCGCTCACCAGAGCTTGTTGGAGCTTCGTCAACTTTGTCTTCTGTCTTCTTCCTCTCCTTCATCGGCGCTAGCCGCTGGGGCAGCAAACCCCAACTCTCTTTCTTACAATACCCCCGGGATGAAAAGGCGCCATATTGGCGGCCTAAGGGCACGAGACGATGGCTGGGTCGTAGTACGGCTTCAGGCGGTCTAAGTGCACAATTTCACGGCCGCGGTGGCGACGATCAGACGAAGGCGTGATGGGCTCCACGAGATAGTTAACTGGCGATGTCTGCTGCACAACGCGATAGGGGCCCTGGTATTTGCTCAGCAGTTTTGTAGACTGTCCTGGGCTGGAGGAGGGCACCCAAAGCCAAACCAAGGATTCAGGAATATAGGGCGGCGGCAGACCGGGAGAAGCGGCGCGGGAGCTTTTCTGACGGTGCTGGTCGTGTGAAGTAAAAGAATGGGTGAGTTGACGGCATTCTTCGGCATGCGCAGCGGCCTGAGAAACGGTTGTAAATTCGGACAAATCGGGGCGGTAAGGAAGAACGGTGTCCATGATGGAGGAAGGCTCGCGTCCGTACAGAAGAAAATACGGGGAAAAACCAGTAGTGACTTGCGTTGCAGAGTTAGGCATATGTAACGAAAGGTAGAACGCGGTCCCAGTCTGAGTGATCGGCAGAAATGTACTTGGCCATCATGTCGCCGAGGGTCCGGTTAAACCGCTCGGTCATGCCGTTTGTCTGCGGATGGCACGAAGACGTCGTGCGGTGAACGATATGACACTCCTGAAGGAGGGCTTCCACGACGCCGGACAAGAAGACGCGACCCCGGTCGCTGAGCAATTCCTGAGGTGCACCGTGACGAAGAATAATGTGCTGAAGTATGAAACCGGCTACGTCAGAGGCCGTCGCAGCTGGCAACGGGGCAGTTTCGGCATAGCGCGTGAGATGATCAATGGCGACGATGATCCAGCGGTGCCCTGGGGCAGTGCTGGGAAGAGGGCCATAAAGGTCGATTCCAACACGGTCGAATGGCCGGGCCGGACACGGTAACGGTTGCAGAGGAGCAGGTGAGTGCGGTGGTGGGTTCTTGCGCCGCTGACATTCCAGACAAGAGGGTATGTACTGGCGGACAAAACGGTACATACCCCGCCAATAATACCGAAGGCGCAGGCGGGTAAAAGTTTTCAGCACACCGGCATGAGCACATTGCGGGTCGTCGTGATAACTGGCACAAATGGCGGAGCGGAGATGCCTGGGGATCACGAGCAGCCATTTGCGACCATCGGGGAGGTAGTTCGGACGGTACAGCAGCTGGTCACGCACAACAAAGTGATGAGCTTGACGACGGAGCGCTCGAGAAGGGAGGCGGGCTGATTGGTTGTCTAAGAAATCCAGAAGAGAAGTAATCCAAGGATCTTTGCGCTGCTCAGAAGCCATATCAATAGTGTCAAGAGAAGGTGTGAGGCCGGAAATAGATGGCGAGTCAGGCTCAGAGGTCACAGGGGAGCGCGAGAGAGCGTCGGCGTTGGAGTGTTTACGACCGGAACGATAAATGACTCGAATGTCGTAATCTTGTAAACGCAGAGCCCACCGAGCGAGGCGGCCAGATGGTTCTTTGAGTGACGACAGCCAACAAAGGGCATGGTGATCTGTAATTACATTGAACGGGCGCCCATATAAATAAGGACGAAATTTTGTGATCGCCCAAATAATCGCCAAACATAATCGCCAAGAGAGTTGGGGTTTGCTGCCCCACAGGCTAGCGCCGATGAAGGAGAGGAAGAAGACGAAGAAGACGGCACCGCGGGCAGGATGGCTGAGCTGGAGTCGCTGATGAAGAAAGCCCAGGAAGAGGTTCTCCGGGCGGTGCGTGCCGAAGTGGTCGAAGGCAACGTCAGCAAGGCGGTCACTCTCTACGCGCTGGCTGGCGGGATCTACCTGGAAGCACTGCGAGAGGTACGGGTCGGCTGCACCAGCTGCATGAGTCGGCTGCGGGAGCTGAAGGACTACGCGACGCCTTGTCGCCCCGCTCCTGCCATCGGGGAGGGCGCTGAAGGTGCAACTGCGGCCAAGCCGGACGAGTCCGATTCGGGATCAGACGAGGACGAGGAAGAGGCGGCCCTATTCAAGCGCCCAGATTATGAGATGATCTGCCACTTGGAAGGAGTGCTCGTCCTCGGAAAGTCCTCTTACAGCCCTTGCTGCGATATTGGCCTTGTGGGGCTGGTGCCTAAGGTCCTCCGTCAGGCGGGCCTGGCTCCCTGCCGGACGCGCCGACGATCACGCTCGCCCGAGCGCCAGCCCGTGCGAAAGGTGCTGCTCTACGGCCCGTCAGCCACAGGCAAGACGTGCCTGGTGAGCGCCATCGTGGCGCGCAGCTCTGGGGCCACGGTCTACTACGTGTCCACGCCCATGCTGCTCAGCAGGTGTCGCCTGCGTGGCGACGTCGTGCTGGTGCACTTGCTGTTCGACGACGCCCTGCGCCGGGCCCCGTGCGTGCTCTTCTTCGACAACCTGGACGCCCTCTGCGGCCTCCCGAAGTCCCCGAGGGACCAGGAGGGGCTTCGCGCGCTCAAGTGTGCCTGGCTGGAGCGCGTGACTCGGCTGCCGCCGGCCAAGGGGGGCTCGGGCCCCGCTGTGCTCGTGATGGGCGTGGTCAACAACCCGTGGCTTCTGGACGACGACGTGCGCACCCAGTTCGAGCTTGTCCTGTACTCGCCTCTGCCGCACGAGGCCGACCGGCTGCGCCTGCTCAGGCAGCTGGTGTGAAACCCCAACTCTATTTCTTAAAGCTGTTATGATTATTATTATTGTTCCCTTTGTTGTTTACCTTTGTACCCTTCTTGAATGTATTCCTTTGTCGGTTGAATGCCGTGCTAATTTTATTCACTGGTTTTTTTCTCAATAATAAAGGGTTTCGTGACTCCTGTGCTTTCTCATTGCATCTCATTTATTGTTTTTCATTCACTTTATTATTATGTTTTGCAGTCACTGATGGCTCTAATTAGTTGTCACACGCTGTATGCTATGTCTTGCAGATATCTCTTAGACCTAGACAGCTGAGCTAGCAGGTTTTATCCAGGAATTCGCATTGCGTGCAAGTTCACACTATTCTTGCTGTAGCCAGTATCTAGCTTGAAACTGATGCTTTCACCATGCATTTCAAGGTGCAATTGATGTCGAGGTGGTTGCATACCAGGAAAAATATTTCAGCTCATCCTGCTGTCAAGAATTTTCAAGGAACACAATTAACTTTTTTCGGGACCTCCTACCTCATTGCCTTTGCTTTAACATGCATTAAATACTGCTCGGATTTGCTGCAGGTGTACCAGTCATGATCGTAGGGCACGGCAGGTGTGCAATTTGTGCGTTTTTGAACAGTGCGAAATATTGCTGCTTTGGCTGCGAGAACTGTGCTGCATCTTTAATACTATAACATTATGGTCCCAAATCAAGGTGCATTTTTCTCATTTTTGGTCGGTGACGACACAAAAGGGTCTGCCATACAGGTATGGGTGGAACTTACCGGCGGCCCAGACTACTGCCAAACATTCTTTTTCAATGGTAGAGTAGTTCAACTCAGCGCGTGACAGTGCGCGGCTGGCGTGGGAAATTACTTCGTCGACACCGTCTTGCCGCTGGTCTAGAACGGCGGCAAGACCGATGTTACTCGCATCCGTATGTATCTCCGTGTCGGCATCTTCGTCAAAATGCGCCAGGATTTGCGGAGAATGGAGATGGCGTCGTAACTCGTCGAATTCGTTGTCCCATGAAAATGATGCGTCAGCCCGGGTTAGGAGCGTCAGTGGGTAGTGGATCTGGCCGAAGTTTTGAAAGAAGCGACGATAGTAGTAGCACAGGCGCAGGAAACGTCTGACTTGTTTTTGTGGGCGGGTGCCGGAAAGGCAGCAACGGCAGCAAGCTTCTCTGGGTCAGTTCGGATTCCGTCAGCAGTAATGACGTGCCCGAGAAACTTCAATTCGGTGAAACCAAAGTGACATTTTTGTGGTTTGAGGGAGAGATTGGCGAATCGAACGGTTTCGAGGACAGTTCTGAGGCGGTGAAGATGTTCCGCGAAGGTTGCGGAAAAAATGATGACATCATCAAGATAAGCAAAACATGTCTGCCACTTCAGACCTGTGAGGACGGTGCCCATCATTCTTTTGAACCTGGCAGGAGCTCAGCAGAGCCCGAATGGGAGCACGCCAAATTCGTAGAGCCCGTCCGGTGTTATGAAGGAGGTTTTCTCACAGTCCCTCTCGCCAACTTCTACTTGCCAATAACCACTCCTGAGGCTGACCAAAGAGAACTACTTGGCTTGGCGAAGTCGCTCGAGGAAGTCGACGATACGCGGCAGCGGATACACGTCATTCTTGGTCACACTGGCCGCATTTGTTTTTGCAGTCCCGAACTACTTGCTGACAGGTCTCGGCTTCCGCTCTGGCAGGAAATAGCCTCATGTTCACATGACGTACTTGCCATAGGCTGCTTTTGAACTCGGCGCCAGAGCCGGGCTCCCCCTTGGTTTTCGTACAAGGATGCTGTCATCTGCTAGCAGACGACGCAAGCCACGGCCATCAAGACGCCGAAGCAACGCCGTGCGCTCGATCATGATACTGAGTCGATTTAAAGGCTGTACTGTCAGCTTAGCGTAGGTGCTTTACAGAACTCAGCTTCGGAGGTATGCTTGCCGGTACTTCTTGCGGCGAAGTTCGAACAAAGTAGCCCAACTCGTTGCGGATAGGCAGATAGACGAAAGCCTTCGCAAAAATGTTGACAACAAGCTCGATAGCTGCTCCAGTATACGAGTGGTTCACCTGCGATGCTTTCAGGTAAGCGTACAGGCAGCATGTCGCGAAACAAGCGAACAAGAACCTCTTGACGACACGAGCAAACAGTACGTGCTCTCAGCTCCGAACGCGCGTCCGTGTGCGGTGGATTTCAAGAAAATAGACGAAGATGCAAGAACAAAAACTCTTACGATGACTCAAAGAGCAGCTACGGAGCTCATGTGAAGGTTTAACGCATGATATCGTCCTCCAGGAACACGATAAGTACGCAAAATGCACACGGAGTCTAACACAATATGGCTGCCAGCGCAGCGCGCAGCTGTGGTCTGCTGCCTTTCCCGCAGCCCCAAGTAGCCCACGGACTGCCATTGGTGAAAAACGAACGCGCTACTATGGCGATGCAGGCAGGTGGGCGGAGCTTTCGGGATTCCCGAGAAAAACAAATACCGGACTTGAGTCCGCAAGTAGTCCCGGACAGTGCGGGACTGAAAAACAAATGCAGCCACTGTTAACACGTTCGCTCTTAGCCCCTTATCAATGTTTTGATCTCTGTGCGTCGTGGCCCACCGGTGGGTCACCTGACGCTTCCCTCGGGTGTGGCGTGACACACCGGTGGGGCACACTACTGAACTTATTCTTCCACCTGCTGAAAGATGGCTCTACTAGCATTTTCGGTGGTCATAGCTTGTGCGGGCGACTTGAAACATGTATGCTAGCGCAGATAGTCATCGCGTGGTTCACTTGGCCCGTGCATTTCCAGTAAGTTGCTTTACCTGAGGCCGTATTTTAAAATATCCGTTGTACATTTTCCGCTCCGTTTCGCGTGACATAAGGGTGAAGGAATCAATCATGAGAAGAAAGCGGCAGTCGACCAATCACAGAAATGAAAGGCAGGCGGATACTCGCGTTGACGATAGCCTTCGCCATTCGTTGTGTGCTCCGCTTCAATATTGGCTGCAAGGTGCATCCAATAGTGAGGTCCGGTTGCCAATGAGCCAATAGTCAGGTCGCTTCCCACGGACGTTTGAACGGCATGGCTACGTAATCGAACAATAATTCCCTGACGTAGAGGACCAAATGGATCATAAAAACAAAATGAATAATGGATCCTTGTAGCGTACGGCAACTGGAGAATTTATCGACTCATTTCTTACCGCTTCTCTGCTCGCTTCATCCCCAGTGAACGCTACTGAAACACGTTCTCAAGGATGTCCTTGAAAAACAGCGCCTTTTCTATCTACAAAATTTCTGCTTTATGTAACTAGAGCGCGGTCAAGAGTTTCGGTCGTTGTGGTCCGAAGGAGTGCCTCTGGCTCTCGCGCCTTCGATTCTTCTTTCTTTTCCTGGGCATGCACAAGTTTCCACAATAAAGAGTTTGCGTTTTGAAGCCGTTGACTGCTACGTTTACTAACCCACCGGCCAGCTCCCCTTTGTGGGGCAACGCCTCGTAACCCTGCGTTTCAGCATTCACTAAGCACCAAGACTCAAGAACAAGACCTCAAACTCGACATTTTATTGAAGTACTTCCAGAATAATTTTCCGAAAAAATAAAAACAGATCAAATCACAGGATCTGCAACGGAACGTCTTACGTGCCACCAGCTCACGATGTCTAAAGCTTAGCCTATGTTCAGGAGTTCTTCTCGTATTTTCGGCTGCAGTGTGTCCCGGCGGATCCGCTTCCAACGCAGGGACTTTTATTTTGGTTTTCTGTACCTCCGTCGAATTTTTGACAGTCCATCACAATTTTGGAATGTTCGTAAAAAATGGAAATAACAAGGATGAGGACCACGAGGCTTGGTACTGAGATTGAGTCAAGTTATTGCGAATAGGACAGGCTAATTCTTCAGGTGACCTCTTGCACACATTGTGAGCGCTTTTCAAAAGTACGTTGCGCATGTGGAAAGCGCCCGAACAAAAGGCTGGAGCTCGTAGCTGGAACATTTTCTGCGCTGTTTCCTGATAGCCGTCAGCTTTATCATCAGAAGCATTGCAAGCGCCAATGACAATAAATACAGGCGCGCTTTATATCTCTACCGCCATCTGTGATATGATAGTCGAAACGCATTTTCATGCACTTGTGGAAGCATATTGTCGCTGCACTGCAAGAAACGCCTCGTTGTTTCCTCCAGCACGGCTGGACTGCGTTGCGTGACCCACCGGTGGGCCACGACGCAGTGAACGCGTTAAGCTCCCCGTAGTCGACGCAGAATCGCACTCTTGCGTCTTTCTTCTTCACGATGACGACAGGAGACGACCGCGGACTGCTTGACGGTTGGATGACGCCGTCTGTGCGCACCTCTGTAACCTTTGTTTGGATAGCATCTCGCTCACGAGGTGACATATGATAGAGCTGCTGATTGATCGGCCGAGCTCCTTCATGCGTGATAATACGGTGTTTAACTATCGCCGTTTGTCGCACTTTACACGACGTCGTGACACACGCACCGAACTCCAGCAAGAGGTCCTGGAGTTGCCTTTTTTGAGCGGGTGGAAGGCCTGGATTTATGGCGACGTCGTTTACCGCTACTGCGTCAGCTCCAGCTGTGCCCTCTTCGCAAGCAAAGCATTTGGCCACTTCCTGAACATGGCCGGCATAAGCGATGGCTGTGCCCGGAACAGATGTCGATGCTCATTGCAGAAGTTGGTTACAAGGACCTCTCTTCTACCGTTATGAAGGCAGCCAAGGCATCGTGTAACCGCAATCCCCTTAGTGAGTACGAGGGAGACATTCCCAAGCAGCACAACACCATTGGTCGAACGTCGGGCAATTGTTGGCGAAAATTGGCAAGAACATCGGTCCTGCACTGACATTTGGGCCAAGCGCTACCACTTTGACACATTGGTCCTACTTTCATGCCAGTTGAGGAACAACGTACGTCCGACCGAGCGGCAAACGCAGGCCCGGCTATCGTTCTGCTTTCAAATATTTGTATCGAATTTTGGAATAATGTTATCCAGCTTTAGAATAATGTTATCCAGCTTTCGAGCATTGGTATCATGCTTTCGAAAATTGGCACATGCAATATGACCCACTCGCCAATGACCGGCATTGTGGATGTACCATTCTCTATAGCAAATATTCATAATGTGGCGGCCAATGAATTCCTGAAAAAAAGACCCTGTTATTGCATCGAGTTTCAAGAACCACGCTTTTAGCGCATGCAGGATGGCTTGCGCTGCCACCAGCCTGGGCACTAAAGAAAGGGGGGCCCAAGAGCGTGGGGGCACAGGCTATGGGAAAATCATTTAATTTCAAGTTTCGTGCGTGTTGATCATTCAGGTTGGACAACGCAGCTCGGCAAACCGCTGTGGCACGGCTAAAGCATCCATACAGTACTTAACGGAGCTGTCCTCCAGCGAACTGATCAGTCATATCCGAAGTAATCGTTGCCCTCCTCTTGCAAGAGGACTGTTGCACTGCATTCAAACATTCCTCCGCCAGCTCTTGCACGATGAACTCACGATGTGTTGAGCCTGCAAAGAGATCCATGATGTCATGACAAGCCTAATTATGCAAGTTAATATGGTTTTGGGTGTTAATGTTGTTTTGACTACGGGCGGCTTTATTTTTCCTGCAGGAAAAGAGAACGATACAAAAAACGAGGAGGTCTTCTGAGTACTTACTCTCATTACGAAATGTCTGGTTTGGCGTCGTGCGCAGGGTAAATGTGCCCGAATGGTAAGAGCTTCATACTTCGTCTTTGGCGAGATGAGCTCATCAAACATTCACTGCTTTGTCAAAGAGCGGGTTTGAATTCATGTGCACCTGAGATCGAATGCATTAGGGAAAACGTTTGTCAGTTACCGCTTATGCACGACCGGAATCAGAACCGCTGAATTTATTTTCCACTGCAGACCAGTTGGTAAGAATATGTGTAATACTTCCGTACTGTTTCTTTTTGGCTTCCACACTTGCAAACGGAATAGAAAATCCGCAATTTCTGGCTAAAGCTTTTGCCCAATTCGTCTCTTTATGAAAACAGGGCATTATTCTGGACTATCAGACAAGTGATTTTGTGTGGTTTTCAAGTCGCAGTTTCGAATCCCATATAACACGCATGCGAGGCGACTAAGATACACTGCTGGATTAAACAAAAAAACAAAGGTGCCCTGAGTTTCTTGCGTTCAGCGTATTTCGCAGGGAATCGGAAGCCATATTTTTAACCCCTTTAAAAAAATGATCTGTCCATGTGGGAGAGATGCTACAATCTGTGCATCTTTACTTGAATAAAAAATTAGCTCACAATTTAGAGATACGAGTTATGATATTAAAACAAAATAATAGATTAATCTCTTTTCAATATCACATTAATTTGCTTTTGTCTCATTTAATGTGTTCAAGAAGGTGCGACACGGCGCATTAAAATAAAAATGAACCATTTGGTCCAAGGGAAGTTTAGTAAATTAAATTCCACTTTGTGCAACTAATGTGGTGTTTGTTCTTAAGCATAAATTGAAAATTATCCTGCAAAATATGTTGCTAGTGTCTTCACGCGGACTGCGTCTCCCAAAATTCAGTGTTATTCAATAATTTTTGTTTTTGTCCTCTGACGGCCATAATTAGGCTTATCATGACATCATGGATCTCTTTGCAAGCTCAACACATCGTGAGGTCATCGTGCAAGAGCTGGCGGAGGAATTTGTTTGAATGCAGTGCAACAGTCCTCTTGCAAGAGGAGGGCAACGATTACTTCGGATATGACTGATCAGTTCGCTGGAGGACAGCTCCGTTAAGTACTGTATGGATGCTTTAGCCGTGCCACAGCGGTTTGCCGAGCTGCGTTGTCCAACCTGAATGATCAGCACGCACGAAACTTTAAATTGAATGATTTTCCCCTAGCCTGTGCCCGCACGCTCTTGGGCCCCCCTTTCTTTAGTGCCCAGGCTGGTGGCAGCGCAAGCCATCCTGCGTGCGCTAAAAGCGTGGTTCTTGAAACTCGATGCAATAAAAGGGTCTTTTTTCAGGAATTCATTGGCCGCCACATTATGAATATTTGCTATGCAGAATGGTACATCCACAGTGCCGGTCATATGGCGAGTGAGTCATATTGTATGTGCCAATTTTCAAAAGCATGATACCAATGCTCGAAGCTGGATAACATTATTCGAAAGCTGGATAACATTATTCGAAAGCTGGATAACATTATTCCAAAGTTCGATACCAATGTTTGAAAGCAGAACGAAAGCCGGGCCTGCGTTTGCCGCTCGGTCGGACGTACGTTGGCCCTAAACTGGCATGAAAGTAGGGCCAATGTGTCAAAGTGGTAGCGCTCGGCCCAAATGTCAGTGTAGGGCCGATGTTCTTGCCAATTTTCGCCAACAATTGCCCGACGTTCGACCAATGGTGTTGTGCTGCTTGGGAATGTCTCCCGCGTACTCACTAAGGGGATTGCGGTTACACGATGCCTTGGCTGCCTTCATAACGGTTGAAGAGAGGTCCTTGTAACCAACTTCTGCAATGAGCATCGACATCTGTTCCGGGCACAGCCATCGCTTATGCCGGCCATGTTCAGGAAGTGGCCAAATGCTTTGCTTGCGAAGAGGGCACAGCTGGAGCTGACGCAGTAGCGGTAAACGACGTCGCCATAAATCCAGGCCTTCCACCCGCTCAAAAAAGGCAACTCCAGGACCTCTTGCTGGAGTTCGGTGCGTGTGTCACGACGTCGTCTAAAGTGCGACAAACGGCGATAGTTAAACACCGTATTATCACGCATGAAGGAGCTCGGCCGATCAATCAGCAGCTCTATCATATGTCACCTCGTGAGCGAGATGCTATCCAAACAAAGGTTACAGAGGTGCGCACAGACGGCGTCATCCAACCGTCAAGCAGTCCGCGGTCGTCTCCTGTCGTCATCGTGAAGAAGAAATACGCAAGAGTGCGATTCTGCGTCGACTACGGGGAGCTTAACGCGTTCACTGCGTCGTGGCCCACCGTGGCAGTCCAGCCGTTCTGGTGGAAACAACGAGGCGTTTCTTGCAGTGCGGCGAGGATATGCTTCCACAAGTGCATGAAAATGCGTTTCGACTATCTTATCACAGATGGCGGTAGAGATATAAAGCGCGCCTGTATTTATTGTCATTGGCGCTTGCAATGCTTCTGATGATAAAGCTGACGGCTATCAGGAAACGGCGCAGAAAATGTTCCAGCTACCAGCTCCAGCCTTTTGTTCGGGCGCTTTCCACATGCGCCACGTACTTTTGAAAAGCGCTCACAATGTGTGCAAGAGGTCAGCTGAAGAATTAGCCTGTCCTATTCGCAATAACTTGGCACTCTCTTAGTACCAAGCCTCGTGGTCCTTATCCTTGTGCTTTCCATTTTTTACGAACATTCCAAAATTGTGATGGACTGTCAAAGATTCGACGGAGGTACAGAAAACCAAAAGAAAAGTCCCTGCGTTGGAAGCGGATCCGCCGGGACACACGGCAGCCCAAAATACGAGCAGAACTCCTGAACATAGGCTAAGCTTTAGACATCGTGAGCTGGTGGCACGTAAGACGTTCCGTTGCAGATCCTGTGATTTGATCTGTTTTTATTTTTTCGGAAGATTATTCTGGAAGTACTTAAATAAAATGTCGAGTTTGAGGTCTTGTTCTTGAGTTTTGGTGCTTAGTGAATGCTGAAACGCAGGGTTACGAGGCGTTGCCCTACAAAGGGGAGCTGGCCGGTGGGTTAGTAAACGTAGCAGTCAACGGCTTCAAAACGCAAACTCTTTATTGTGGAAACATGTGCATGCCCAGGAAAAGAAAGAAGAATCGAAGGCGCGAGAGCCAGAGGCACTCGTTCGAACCACAACGACAGAAACTGTTGACCGCGCTCTAGTTACATAAAGCAGCAATTTTGTAGATAGAAAAGGCGCCGTTTTTCAAGGACATCCTTGAGAACGTGTTTCAGTAGCGTTCACTGGGGATGAAGCGAGCAGAGTAGCGGTAATAAATGAGTCGATAAATTCTCCAGTTGCCGTACGCTACAAGGATCCATTATCCATTTTGTTTTTATGATCCATTTGGTCCTCTACGTCAGGGCATTATTGTTCGATTACTTAGCCATGTCATTCAAACGTCCGTGGGAAGCGACCTGACTATTGGCTCATTGCCAACCGGACCTCACTATTGGATGCACCTTGCAGCCAATATTGAACCGGAGCATGCAACGAATGGCGAAGGCTATCGTCAACGCGAGGATCCGCCTGCCTTTCATTTCTGTGATTGGTCGACTGCTGCTTTCTTCTGATGATTCCTTCACCCTTATGTCACGCGAAACGGAGCGGAAAATGTACAACGGATATTTTAAAATACGGCCCCAGGTAAAACAACTTACTGGAAATGCACGGGCCAAGTGAACCACGCGATGTCTTTCTGCGCTAGCATACATGTTTCAAGTAGCCCGCACAAGCTATGACCACCGAAAATGCCAGTAGAGCCATCTTTCAGCAGGTGGAAGAATAAGTTCAGTAGTGTGCCCCACCGGTGTGTCACGCCGCGGCGAGCATACCTCCGAAGCTGAGTTCTGTAATGCACCTACGCTAAGCTGACAGTACAGTCTTTAAATCGACTCAGTATCATGATCGAGCGCACGGCGTTGCTTCGGCGTCGTGGTGGCCGTGGCTTGCGTCGTCTGCTAGCAGATGACAGCGTCCTTGTACGGTAACCAAGGGGGAGCCCGGCTCTGGCGCCGAGTTCGAAAGCAGCCTATGGCAAGTAGGTCATGTGAACAAGAGGCTGTTTCGTGTCAAAGCGGAAGCCGAGACCTGTCAGCAAGTAGTTCGTGACTGCAAAAACAAATGCGGCCAGTCTGACCAAGAATGACGTGTATCCGCTGCCGCGTATCGACGACTTCCTCGACCGACTTCGCCAAGCCAAGTACTTCTCTTTGGTCGGCCTCAGGAGTGGTTATTGGCAGGTAGAAGTTGGCGAGAGGGACCGTGAGAAAATCTCCTTCATAACACCGAACGGGCTCTACGAATTTCGCGTGCTCCCATTCGGGCTCTGCTGAGCTCCTTCCAGGATCAAAAGAATGATGGGCACCATCCTCACAGGTCTGAAGTGGGAGACATGTTTTGCTTATCTTGATGATGTCATCATTTTTTCCGCAACGTTCGCGGAACATCTTCACCGCCTCAGAACTGTCCTCGAAACTGTTCGATCTGCCAATCTCTCCCTCAAACCACAACAATGTCACTTTGGTTTCACCGAATTGAAATTTCTCGGGCACGTCATTACTGCTGACGGAATCCGAGCTGACCCAGAGAAGCTTGCTGCCGTTGCTGCCTTTCCGGTACCCGCCCACAAAAAAAGCAGTCAGACGTTTCCTGGGCCTGTACTCCTATTATCGTCGCTTCTTTTAAAACTTCGCCCAGATCGCCATCCCTCTGGCGCTCCTAACCCGGGCTGACGCGTCATTTTCCTGGGGCAACGAATTCGACGAGTTACGACGCCAACTCCATTCTCCGCAAATCGTGGCGCATTTTGACGAAGATGACGACACGGAGATACATACGGATGCGAGTAACATCGGTCTTGCCGCCGTTCTAGTCCAGCGGCAAGACGGTGTCGACGAAGTAATTTCCCACGCCAGCCGCGCATTGTCACGCGCTGAGTTGAACTACTCTACCATTGAAAAAGAATGTTTGGCAGTAGTCTGGGCCGCCGGTAAGTTCCGCCCATACCTGTATGGCAGACCCTTTTGTGTCGTCACCGACCACCACTCGCTGTGCTGGCTGAAAAATATGCAGGACCCTTGCCATCGCCTAGCACGTTGGACATTACGCGTGCAGGAATTCGATTTCATCGTCACCTATTATTCAGGCCGGAAACACACCGACGCTGATAGCCTATCATGCGCTCCCGTCGAACCTCCTCCTCAAAAATCCACCTACGACGATAGCTTCCTTGGAGCGGTCAGCACGTCTGAGCTCGTTTCCAGAGAGCCTGCCGACGCCGAGCTGTGTCTGCTCATCGAATATCTCGAGGGTGGGCACCCCGTAATATCTCGGTAGCTAGCTCGTGGGCTATCGTCGTTCTTCCGGAGAGGGTTGCTTTATAAAAAGAACTCTACTTCCAGACCGACAACTTACCTGCTCGTCATCCCGTCTAATCTACGGGACGAAGAACTCTCTGCCTGCCATGATGAACCGACTACCGGCCACCTTGATGTTTCACGCACCTTATCCCGAATCCGGCAGAACTGCTACTAGCCCCAGCTCACTTCAAGTGTCAAGCGTTACATCCGGACACGCTGGCAATGCCAGCGGCGGAAAAGATCCGTGCTCAAGACTCCTGGACTGCTTCAGAGCATCGAGCCGCCACAAATATCATTCAATAAAGTCGGCATGGACCGATGGGGCCATTTCCTCTCTCGTCGACCGGCCACAAGTGGATCGTAGTCGCCACAGACTACTTAACCCGCTACGCTGAAACGAAGGCCCTTGCTCGAGGTACTTCCGCCGAAGTTGCCCACTTCTTTATGCACGACATCGTGCACAGACACGGCGCCCCATTCACCATCATTATTGACCGAGGCAAGGCGTTTACAGGTCGGCTCTTACAAGACATCTTAACACTATAGCCATACCCCTCATCGACCAACAACAGTGTATCATCCCCAAACCAATGGTCAAACGGAACGGCTCAGCAAAACATTGGCGGGCATGGTCTCGATGTACTTTACGTCGACTTTGAACATGAAACGTGGGATAAGGTCTTGCCGTGCACCACCTTCGCATATAATACGGCGACGTAGGAAACCACCCTGTTTAGCATCTTCAGTCTCGTCTATGGCAGGGAGGTCGCATGATGTTGGATGCGATGCTCCCGTACGGCGATGTAGAGGTCGCGCCTGAAGCAGGCCGCTTTGTGGAATAAGCACAGCAAGCCCGACAGCTGGCTCGCTTGCACACCAAAGTCCTGCGCCGCCTGAACAGCGTAAACTACGATGTTGTTCTCGATGGCACTGGGATCGTCGGCCCTCGGCGTCAACGCCCTGAAATCGTCCATGTTGTGCGCTTAAAGCCGTCCTTTTCGGGTGAATGAGCCCTGTGTCCACGGTGTTTCATACCTTTATCCCCTTACCCCACGTGCGAACTTCACTCATCGGCATTTCATTTAGTGCGGATTTTATAGTTCACCTCACCCCTATTTTTCTGTTTTGTTCCTTCTTCTCTCCATGTACATAACCCTCTCCAAATCGAGATGATGTTTGCTTTCGCAAGGGGGGGGGGGGGGGAGGGGAATAATTCCACGTGCCTAACGGACGGCACGGCCTCCGCACTGAGTGGAAAACAACGACGAACCGGCGTTTAGCGCTCGAAGCGCGCTGGCTCTGAGACGTGGGACCTGGCTCTCTAATTAAAAGGCTGTCAGTCTTGTGTTCTCCCCGACGCCTACCTGCGCGGCTCCTTATGTGTCACATATAAGAGTGCGTAAACTATTCTAAAACTGCCTATTGTTCCTTCAGTGTTCGGTACGTATAGACAGCCTCTATTTATATTTTTCGCCATATCTGTATACGGTGTGAGCAGAAGACAAGCAGTCGAAGAGGTGCGGAGGAAAACAATTAGCGCACTCTCCTGAAACGTTGAGGAGGAGTAAAATGGCACTCGCTCAATACTTTTAAGGGCTACAAGATATGCCCTATATATATATATGTGTATATATATATATATATATATATATATATATATATATGGTCTAGCCACCGTGATGTGAGAGTACACTTCAGTCTTGGTTGAACGTGGACTGGCTGCTAAATGAAATTCGCATATACATTTGCATTTGAGTTTTTTTAGTGCTCTGCTTACAATACGGACTGGAAACGTTGCAGTGCATATATAGCATTTTATAATATGCCAGGAGTTTCAGCAAAGGTTACCCAGCATTTTTAAAGAGCCGCCGCGGTGGCTCCGTGGCTATGGTGCTCGGCTGCTGGCCCGAAAGACGCGGGTTCGATCCCGGCCGCGGCGACTGAATTTCTTTGGAAGAGAAATTCGAGGCCCGTGTACTGTGCGATGTCAGTGCACGTTAAAGAACCCCAGGTGGTCGAAATTTCCGGAGCCCTCCACTACGGCGTCTCTCATAGCCTTAGTCGCTTTGGGACGTTAAACCCCATAAACCAAACCAAACCAAACCAGCATTTTTAAAGATAGGCTTTTTGAGGTATAAAGGCGGCTTCTTCGGAACAACAGCACCTGCGTTGGCTGGCATAAGAAACTAATTAGGCGCTTAACCAATTTCTGTTCACTTTTTAACTGCGGCAGTTAGACGCCTAGTTGCAAATACAGATGTGTATTCGGTCGTTAGTAATCGCCAAATCAGTGTTTAGGATTTCGAAAACAAGATTACCCTTAGCGCCGCGGCTCGAGAAATTTTGGCTCTTTCGAATAGATACCTGTACTGGAGGGGTCGCTTTGCTTGCATGGTTTTCGAAAGCGCAAGCATTTTGGCACTATGTAGGCAAATTTTGTTGGGCCACAGGGCCGAGGGCAATCGCGCTTTCTGAATTAATAAGATCTATAGGGGCATTACTAACGACCGGCTTCAAACCTCTAATTGCCACCATGTGCCTACCTTTAATAGTTAAAAAGTTATTTATCAAAAATTAGTTAACTGGCTGACCCGTTAACATCATTAACCTCTTTTCTGGTGTCCCCCAACGCAGTTATTGTGCCGCAAAAGCCGCATTTGCGCCTCAAAACAACCTACACGTAAAAATTTTTTGACCCCTTCATTGAAATGTCCGGTATACTAAGCCGGACAGCTCGACCGTAAGTAATTCTTTTGCCGGCATGTCAGTTTTTGAGGTCAGAATTTTTTGTAAATAAAAGTAAAGAGCAATGCCAAGATATGCGCGGTGAATAAAGCAACCATACTGTTTTATTGACAGCCGGTCATGATTATAGTGCTCCTGAAAAAATGATTAATCAAGCTGTTTTACACAGAAAACCGAAATTAGTTTTAGACAGTGAAGGCAGTGAATTTTAATACAGGGTGTTACAGTCGCTTTCCTAGTGTGACGGTATATCAGGAGCTTAAATCTCGTGTATTTCAATATTTCCTATACTACGCCAAGGAAAAAACAATTACTGAAGATTAGTTGCAGCCTTACTAAAGCCCATTGTGCCGCCGCAGTGGCTTAGTAGTTATGGCGATCCGCTGCTCATCCGGAAGACGCGAGTTTGATCCCAGCCTCGGCCCATTTCGATGGCAGCGAAATTCTAGAGGCCAATGTACTGTGCGATACTGGGCCTCTTCGATTAACCGCGCTCGGGCAGCCCGCTGGCGGCCCGCAAGTTCGTCTCTGACAGGAAAACGCATCATGGTCACGTGGGCTGGCGGCCACCGGAACCAGCCTGCCGGCAATCACGGCGGCAAGCAAGTCGCGGATCACAGAGGGCAGATGCTCTCTCTAGCTTCGCGTTCTGCGTCTCATTGCTACGCACGCGTACGGTAGAAATAGGCTGCTTGGTATTGAAAACAACGACTTGCAGTTATTGAGGGTTGCGTGCCGCAGACTGTAGAACATGCAGCTGAACAAGCTCGCACTCGTATACATCGTCAACGACAACGCGAGCGTGTGCCTTCGTTGCACTGTGTAAGCTTCAAGAAATCCTCAAAAGCATGCGATGAGCAATCGCAATCTAACGTGTTTCAGTCGACACCACATAGGACGGAAAAATGCCCGTGCGTTGTTTATCAAACGACAAGCCGTACTCTCGGATTATTGCGTGTTTGCTTACTACGCAGTAAGTATATATGACTGGTATGACCGCCGACGATCGACCCTGGTGGACTCTGCAGTGGTCGTTGCGATTTCTACGCTCGTAACCTAGCTGCTTCCTGTAAGCTGTAAGCAGAAAAGAATCGGGATACGTTCCTTCAACTGTAGTCTGTCGGCCGCCGGCTTTTGCTGCGGGCAAGGAACGCATAATCTCGGCAAAAGCGCATATCAGCTTGTTGAACGTCCACCTAGAACAAGCGGGTGCACTGTATAAATTTAGCTGCGTATCGTTTCTCTAATGATACAGCTTTATAGCAGAGAACTGGCACTGGAATGAAAGGCGCTACAATAAAGCCCTGCGTGTCGGCGCCTCAAGTTCCGCGTGTGTTTGCATGATCAGCGCTAGAGCTCATTTTTATCTATTTTTTTTTAATGAGCCAAACGCGAGGAGGTGCATGCCTGCGGTACTTCTCAGATATTTTGAGCATATGTGGCAGAAGGCCCGAGCATGAAGCTGTACAACAGTTGGCGACGACAGAATCAGCACTTGGTCGGCGCGACAGTTCTGTGTGGCCACATATATGCCCGCAGAGATGTATCGAGCAATGTGCTCGTGAGGGCTTTTAATAAAGGACATGTTTCAGTCAAGCGTTTTTCAAAGCATATCCACTTTTGCACTGCGCCAAACGCAATGAAGACCTTACGCTCCCGTATCGCGCTCAACCAACGCTTCGTAAAACACGTTCAGCACATGTGCACGCGTCTGAACGCGTACTCGGAACTGGAATCCGGCTGCTCTCGTGAAAGGCCTCGAACACCATCACAATATCCGCCGGGCGCACGAAATTAACAGCCGAAATATTTTGTGAATCAGAAGTATATGCGATCGTAATATTAAGCAAGCAATTATGCTTGCGAGGTGGTGAGGCGATCGAAATTTGATCGCGCATACGCACGCAAAACATATCAATACACAGCGAGAATTACCGCAAAAGGTGCCATTGCAGGCGACACAGTCGATATGCACCGTGGCCTAGTCGAAACAAGCGCCTGCATCGCAAAAAACATCGCATGAAGTACCGCGGTCCTTCTAGTCCATATAAAAATGGCCGCGCGAGCTTCCCGCTACCGCACACCTCTCTGTCGTCTGCTAGCTGCCCGAGCGCTGCCAGCACAAAATCGTCCTGGCGAGTCTGGCCGCCGGCTGGCAGCCCGAAACCGCCCAGCCAGAGAAAAACGAACGCGTTCCGGGCAGCCACCGGAAGTGGGCGGAGCAATCCGAGAAAATCGAGCGAGCTCGGGCAGCCCGCAAGCAACCCGCGGGCTGCCAGAGGCGGATAATCGAAGAAGCCCACTAGTGCATGTTCAGGGGCCACAGGTGGTCGAAATTGATTGCAGCCCTCCAATACGGCGTTCCTCATAGTCTGAGTGCCTTTGGAACGTTAAACCGACGAAATAAACTAAAGCCCATTGGAATGTAGGATTGGCGGTAGTTATGGCTGTGGGCGAGCTCTGTTTTGAACGTTTCTTTTTAAAAGATATTTCGAAGGAAGTTGCAGGTGCTTCGAATTACGTGTTCAATTAATGTAGCAGCTGCTTCTTGGACACTGACCAACGTTTCAACAATCCGCAAAACAACGAAACGCAGAATTACAGGATATTGTAGCGATTTATGTAAAGTGTGTATAGTCCATATGCGTTTACTATGGGGAACTGGAATGCTTAAGACCAGCGAGCCCTCGCACAAAGTGCATCGGTGGCGCCGATATATTTTTTATCGCCACCTGCCTGCCTGCTAGAAGGGGTGGTCGTCCGAGAATGTATCAGGAGCGGCGTTTCATTTTCTTACGCAAAACAAGGCCCCAGCAGACATGAATAGCGCGGTGCTGGCAATTTTTATTTATTTATGAAGTTAATTTATTTGAAATTATGTTAGCCCTTTCAGGCTGTTACAGGGCGGGAGTTAGATAAATAAAAGAGGCACACAAAGGAACAATTTCCAAGTTACACAGCATACAGAGTGGGAGGGACTAGAATAAACAATCCGAGGACTAACAAAAGATAGCGATAAGCATCTTACAACATGCGCTTGACAACAAGTTAGAAAACATACGCTTCCGACTTTTTCACAAAATTTTCTGTTGATATGGTGTGTGCAAGTAATTGCGAATGCAGGTTATTAAGGCGAAAGCCTTTAATGTCTCATCGTTGTAAGCAGCAGTTGTCGACAGAAATGTCACGCTTTTCAGTTGGTCGAAACGGTCGTGACGTCAAAGTGCGCGAATTTCAAACAGGGCCAATTCTACTTCGGCTAGTAACCAGACAACCAACTGAAGGGATCGTATAGTGATGCTCCAAGTAAGTGGGACTGAGCTTAGTTAATTGATTAACTGCTCAATTAGCCTAATTAAATTTTCAAGTCAGGCCATATAAATAAATAAAACCGAGTAAGAAATTGGTCGAGCTCGGGAATCGAACCCCGGTCTTCGGAGTGTGAGACGAGCATGCTATCCACTCCGCCATGCCAGCTCGATGGTTTGGGAAGAACAAAGGTGCGTCTAGTGAATACGGTGTCTTCGCTCACTCCCAACCTGCTCCGTTCTCTTCCGCCGAGGTTTAGGTGTCCACCGAGATATGAGAGACACATACATTTCCTTTCCTCAAAAACCAATTTGCCGACGAGCGAGGCATAGAACCGAATGGGCGATGGCGTTCTATGGACTCCTGGAAGCGTTGCAAAACGCTGTCGCGTTCCACTCTAGAGGCGAAGCTTAACATCTTAGCCACAAATAAGTGACCACATTTTAGGTCAAAAAAGCGCCCCCCTTAATTTCGACGGGTGTCCACCGAGATATGTGAGACAGGTACTGCGTAATTTCCTTTCCTCAAATACAATTTTCAGTTTCTTCATTACGGCCCATCTTTCTTCTTCCACTCCCACTTCCTCCCTTCCTCTACGGTGCGGTTCAGGTGTCCACCGAGATGACAGAGAATTACTGCGCCCTTTCCTTTCCTCAAAAAGCGTTCAAAGGGCAAGATGTTGGGGAGGAGGGATAACCGCAAACTTGACAGGACTGAAGATCGAGAAGAGGACAGGACGAGCGGTAACTAGCAACTGAAGTTTATTGAAAAAAGACATGTTGCAGCAAAGGTTGCATCTGCGCATAGCGTACGCAGATGCAACCGAGACATCGCGCCGAACGTTTGGTGGCGTTCCGTGGACTCCCTGGCAGTGCTACAACACGCTGTCGCGTTGCACTCCTAAAGGCGAAGCTTAAGCGTCATTAATTAGCAGTTAATTAGTATTCAGGCACAAATCAGTAATTAACCATTAATTAGTGATTTGTCGTCACTTAGTAATTAGCACTCAATTACATGTGACGCCACCAGTGCCACAGAAGCAGTCAAAGTGGTGCGGAAAACGCTTTCGCCTCTACCCACTTTAGACAGTCAAAGTGCCCCCTGAATTTATTGCATTCTGTTATTGTTTTTGGACGGAAAGAACATTTACAAAGATCAATTCTTGCTGTGTAGGTCATAATAGGGTGAGGGTGATTAATCTGAGTTGACAGTCTTGACAGGTCTTGACAGTTGACAGGTCGCAGGTACAATCCAGAATCCAGGTTTCAGTTAATACAATATTTGAAAAATAAAGTTCAGTCGGGCTACTTTTCTGTTTGTGGCCAATATTGGAAGTTGTGGCAGACCAAGCAGAGCTGTTACGGATTGGCGGCGTTGGTAAGCGAAAAAAATAAATTAACTCTAATCCTTTGAACTCGTTTTCGAGTTTATCTGTCAGGTACTGTTAATGAGGATCCAAGATTATACTCGCGTATTCTAAAGATAGTCTGATAATGGTTTTTATAAGCTTGCATTTTAGTATCTGGGTTACCGTTCTGTAATTTTCTTTGTAGAAGGTCAAGCTTGCGTTGCATCGAACCGCAAAGAAAACTGATGCGCTCATTCCAGTTCAGGTTTTTAGTAATGGTGACGCCAAGATATTACACTTTGGTGACGGGTTTGATTTCAGGGTTGTTAAGCGCATATGGAAAAACTACGGGCTCTTTCTTCTTGGAAAGGGTGATGTAAAATGTCTTCCCCGAGTTTATGCCTACATCCCACTCAATAGGCACACTATGAATCTTTTTTCAAGCATTCGTTTAAGAGGAGCTGGTCATACACATTTTTCACGCCACAAAATAACAGAAAATCATCTGTGAATAATCGCACTTGAACTGGGGCATTCATATCATTTGCAATGTCGTTTTTGTACAGCAGGAATAAAATAAGGAATAATGAATAAGTGACATGTAAAATCTCAGCGAATTGAGTCCTATTGTGCAGGTACATCTGTACCTACCTGACAATTTTGGTATCGGTTCCGAACATGTACATTTTTTCAACAAGTTTCACTTTATACACTTTGAAAACGCGTTTGACTGGTCTAATGCAATCAAATCTATTTGCTCTTTAGGGTTGATGGCCGTGGCAAAGCAGTGAATATTTGCAAATATTTGCACGACTGCAGAGGGGCGACTGCGTACCTCGTGTTGTTTGCTCTAGAGAAGATTATTAGGCTAGGAAAAAATAGCTTTAGGCTCCTTATGAAAGTGGCGCCATACGCCCCGAAGCCGGTCAGCTTGGCAAGTGAACATGCGTGCTATTTGTCACCGAGCTAAAGGGAGACAGAGTGCGATCTTCCAGAGGAGCGCCCCTTGGCACGCGAAATGGACTCGCCTTTCTCGAGGCTCTTTTGTCCCCGATAGCGCACACGTGCACAGCGACCGCGCGCGTGTGTGGTGCCCACCTGTTCCCCTTCGCCGGTACGCGAGTGGGGTTACTTTTTAGTGTTTTTATGTGCCGGGGAACGTGACCTTGTACAGTCCGGCCAGTATGAAATGCGAACAGTGCCTGTTTACAGAAAAAAAAATATTTCACCTGCGTTCTTTCAGCTGTAGCATGCACCTAACCTGATTAATGCGTCCGGGTAAAGGGTGTACCGGAGTACATGTTCATAAAGTGATTGTAAAGGAATCTCTATCTGCATATTATAAAAGTACGACCATACCCAAAAATTTTGTACAAAAGCATTTTTCAGAAGGAAACCGTTCATGAACGCAGCTTTTTTATGCAGCGTAAGATTGCACTAAAACAACAGTACACCCGCAGATTACCCGATGGTAGTCTTGCATTTTTTTTTCTGTTAACGTTTTTGGTATCGTCAAAAGCGCTCCCCTTGGTTTTCTATGGCACCGTTAACTGTTCGATGCGATCGATGGAAACACTTCAAAAGAAAGGTTTTGCTGCATATCAGAAGAATGCAACAAAACTTTCAATATTTCAATAACAATATCTTACAGATTTCCAATTTTAAAAGTTTTGGCCTAGGAATGTTGAACGTATATGCGAGTTCGCGCTTCATTCCGACCGGACTTCACTTATATATGCTCCCCCTTACCCTTTCTCGCTATCGGTCCATTCCGTGTTCAGCCTCCTTATCTCCTCCCCTGTCTGTTTATATTCGCCGGCCGCGGATGAGATTCTTAAGACAGTAAACAGCAGTTGCTGCAGCCGACTTGACCCCATCTTCCCCTTCCGTTTGTGATTATTATTTTCAAAAATAAAGGCACAGCCACCAACAAGTAAAATCATCTAATACTTAAGTCCTGCATTTTTGTACTCTCCAAATTTATTTTTCACATTAATCGCAAAATAAAACACGTACAGCAAAGCTAGTAATCTAAACACATGTTATTCCTCTCCCTAAGGCTGTATTAATTAAGCAAACTGGTGTTTAATTCATGCCTGCACTCATCATGAGAAAATGAATTATCCGAAATCTTAATTGGCGGTGAACGTGTAGATTTTTGGAAAGCGTGTTCTTGATCATTGTGCTAAGTGGTGTTGTTTTATTTCCGAGTATATGCACTGTTTAAAAATATAAGCGAGTGAACGTACATATTTGCTCCTCTTTCAGTTGTTGCCCTCTCTGGAAAAAAATAACCTGGATTATACCAACTGCTTGAAACTATCTGGTGGTCTTATTTTGTTCTCCGATATCAAAATGCATAACTTTACCGTAGTTGCTAGTTATTCACGCCGATATAGCTACCCGGGTTTACTGCATGCGCCTAATTTAACTATTAAATTACAAAGAACGCAAGTTAATTTGCCAGCCATTTTTGTTTCTACACATGTTCCATAGAAAAAAAACGTTAGGCGAGGTTTAACACATGGTTCCAATGGTAAAACGATAGCTCTGGCATGGCTTGACGGACGGTACCGACTTCTCTGCTTCCTTGAATAATGAGAAGTGCCCGGCTAGGCGGCATTTTTATACGTGCGATGCGACCATGAAGGAGCATGCGTAAGATCCTCATCTTGTGTAAACGGCAGGAGCTGTTTTCGAAGAAAAGCCATCTCCCTGGCAGTTAGCAGGATAGAAGGATCTTACTCATGCTTCTTGATGTTTTCCGTTTCCTTCATAGGTCCCATTTTTCTTAATAAAATTCCTTTGATAGTTGCGCTTCGTCCACTCTTGTCCCGTGTTGTTATTGTAATACTCAGGGCATTTCTACTACAGTTATGGGATACAGAGTAGCAACAGTGGTCGCAGTTTTAATTTTAGGATGCCCAGTTGTGCTAGGGAAAATATTTAGTGGGGACAGCTCCGAAAACACTTTTAGACCTAAGCGAAACGCTAAAATCAAGGTAACCAAACTGGTATATTTTCGTCTATATGGTCATCGCGTCCGCGCCTTTTGGAGCTGGCAGAGCCGTTAACATCCAGCGCACCACCTGCCTGATATCCCGTGGCTGGCGGAAGCTAGAGAAATTTCCGCGTGAATAGAAGGCCAGCCATCCAACCCATGGTTATTGTTGTTATCCTGGCGATCAGTGTCTAAGTCTGCAGAGGCGGCGGTCACAGGTGCGACGCGGCGTGGGCTGCTAAGAATTTCTTAATCCGGACAGGCCCCCATTAGAAAGTAAACCTAAAAGCGTAGAACGGAATAGAAGCATGAAGGAAGGAGGGGGGGTTGGGTCGTCCATCGAACCAGCGCCTCCTCTATTTTTACAATCCCAGCCGCATCGCCCGCTTCGCAATGGGAGCCGTCGGTACACCTCATTTCAGTTAGTTGCCGCGCTGCGGCGCTAGCCAGATGGTAGCACTGCTTGCGGCATGCTTGCGTATGGGCGCGCGGTGGTGATAGCGCTGTCCTACTACGACTCCTAACGTCTGTCAGGTTGTTGCTGTCTACCCCTTCTTGTGTAGCTCTCGCTTCATCCGTGGCGCGGCGCTTTTTCCAACGGCAATCGGCTGGAGCGGCAGCTTAGCTCGCCGTTTGCAGGGGTGGCCTGTGGCGATCGCTCCGCCTATCCCTTGAGGATGGCGGCTGGCATACTTGATGCGCTATTTGAGGTACTTCCTCTACTTATTGCTCTTCCTTGCCAGACGAGTAGAGTGCTATAAGTTTTTAGGCTCCTTCGTTTCGTGGCACCATTGTTAACGAAAATTGTTTTGCGCGGGTAAATGTTGTGGTCGGCGAAGCTGACGAGGTGTCCTCGCAGCAGCAGTAAAAGGGGACCGCATAATTATCTGCAGCAGGGCTGCTGCTTTCAGTTTTGTGTGAAGAGTGGGCAATTTTAAGCTCGTTTATGTGGAGCTGAGGAACTTCGCTGCACAGACAGTACAAAAGAAGTTGACATTTACGTGCATTTATTCACATATATTTACAACAATTTACAGTAATAGTATATACAACTCTTTGTATTTATAGCCATTTACATTTTTAGAATTGGTGTCTATTTGCTCGTATTAGCAGGTATTTACAGCCTTAAGAAGTCTGCATTGTAGCGCAACCACTTTTATACGCACGAGGAGGACAAAGCATCTCGTGCTCGAGCGGAGCTCAACAACAATCAAAACACGGCTAACGCCCGGGTGGCGACGCCAGTTCGTACGCCCTCATGTGTTTGGTCGCCCTCTCTTGCGGCGCCGAACGACAACTCCTATATAAGAGACGCTGGCGCGGCGCTGAAGAAACTCTGCCTTGCGGTTCGGCCTTTACGGTGACTGCCCCTGAACACGCACTGAAGAGGTCTTGATTTCCATTTTATCTGCCTCTTTTTCTTCAGGCGCTTTCCTTTGTTTTGCATCGTTTTATTAGCGCCTGGTTGCAGTCAGGACCAGGCAGAACTTCCGAATTGCTTTGGCAGCAGCTGCTGCGCCGTATATTTGCGAATTAAGTTCATTTTTCGCTTCTCAAAACAAACGTAGCTGCAGGCTGCCAAGGATAGAGAATAATCTTCATCTAGTCGTCATAACAATGACAGCTTATCTTGACAAAAGTAAAGCTACGACTTGTAAGCTATTGTTGTCTGGTAGTCTTGAAAAATGCCTTGTCGTGAAGATTTGCCATGCTTTCTTCATTGCATTCTCCAATTTTCCTTACTGAACATGATAGAATCCAAAGCCAAGATAGCATAACTTATTACTAAATACGTTTACAATCTGATTTCATATTTTCGCCAAGCAGTTTCAGTTCCTCTGCCGGAATATTTCAGCGTTCTAGCTTAGCTAAAAGACCGACATGATTCGGCAAAGCCGCGGCAGCCTTCCGTTGCAATGCCAACGCCGCTGCGCCGCACTCTGTGACTCCTTTTAAAACCAGCGCCTGCAGCGGCTTCGCGATGACCAGCGCTCCACGGTGAGCAGCGCCACGAACAGCGCGCTCAATGACGCGTCCATACCGGACAGGCAGTCATGAATAGAGTCACTGGAAAAAATTTCAGAGTACCGCATTTCTTTTCCCCGCGCCGCCGACGCGGTCATTGGCCCAACCGTACCACGTGATCATGGGGTGCCATATACCTTCCAAGCGCCGGTCGGGCCGGCTGAGAAGAGCGCAGGTTCCCGACGTTTCTCGTGTTGCAACTGTCGCTCTCGTGTTTGATACTGAAGAAATCATGCCTGGCTGCTGCGCCTTCGGATGCAGCAACCGAATTGAGTCCGGAAAGACTTTTTTCTCGATTCCGACCGGGCAAAATGACCGAGAGCGTCGTTCTGCGTGGTTGCACAGAATCGGCCGGGAGAACTTCAAGCCTTCAAAAAACACACGCTTGTGCGGCGTAAGTGCACCTTGCTTGTGCTTTTTGGTGCTGTTTTAGAAGGTAAGCGCAGTGCACGTGGTGTTAGCGATAGGATGCTAAGAAAATAGGAGTTCACAGCAAGACCGTCGCGCAGGGATCGTTCGCGGCTTGCCCGCTTGACGCGGGTACACGTGTACGCGCTTGTTACTCAACACACGCGGCTCTTCCGACTATTCCGTGCTTGTGGCACGCAAAGGCACATTTATCGCGCGAGAATTCCACGTCCTAACGTGCACCAAGCACTCGCACGATCTTTCCGCGCCTCGAGTCATTCGACCCATGGCACTTGTTTTTCGCGGACCGTGACGATCGCAGTCAATAAAAGTATGGTCGGGCATGTCTTACGTTCACATAACGACCGCTTTCTGTTCAGTTGTGTTGGGACTGGTAGAAAAATAGAAATGGGTCAGATGATAGCAATCCATGAAGCTGCGTGTTTGCGGCGACATGCGTGTTTACGTCCAAAATGAGCTATTTTAAGTGTCACTGCGTAAACTTAGAAACCTTTATAACGTATTCTTTTTCTTCGCCTCTTTATTTGGGTGTTTCAACTCATTGTTACAGCTGTCTTCCATGTTTTTCTTGTTCCACATATTTGAAACAGGGCTTCACTCGAAAAAGTTTTGGGAGCCTACTTCGGCAGCCCAGCATTCGGGTGACCAGCATCACTCTTTAACTGAACAACAAACATTTGCAGGACCACTTTTGTGCTGAAGACTTCGAGAAGCCTAGAGTGGATGGGAAGAAGAAGCTAACGTCAAGTAGTTTCGTCCTGCTTGAACGAGACGGCAGTCCCATGGCGGTCCACGATGCTCACTGCCCAAAAGCACGAGCTTTGTCTCTTTGCTGCTCGGAGTGGCGAAATGTTTCCTTCGTGGCTTGCTCCGCGGAAGGGGAAAAAGGCGTGCACAAGCTCCCGATAGCAGCGCTAAGACGCTGCTCACAATCATAGCACAGTTCCTGCAGCAAACGCAACCGCGGAGCAAAACAACCGCTGGCTGCATTACTTTGCACAAAATAACAATATTTTTTCTCTTCTGAGCAACCATCGTCTCCGAGCACGAAGTATTTGCGCTTCAGTGGACACTCAACCCGATACGTCACCGAATATCAAGCTCTTCCAACACGGCGACCTCCCTGCGACGCAGTCGGCTTGGAAGGTAAATGGCAGCGGCCGCTCAGTGTTGCCAGTCAAATTCCGACCTTTGCGGTACTCTGAAATTTTTTCCAGTGACTCTAGTCATGAAGGATGCAGAGCGCCGCCTCACGAAGAAAGATAGAAATGATAACAAAGTGGCCTCGTCCGCTTTCCGTTGTCTGGCGCCACCCAGATGGTCCTCTCTCCCACAGACGCACAGCAGGCGCGAAGGCTAGCCGACGGGGGAGAGTAGGAAAAGAGGACAGGAGAGGGTTTTGGACGGTCGGATCGGCCCTACTCGGCAGGCATTGTAAAAATAGAGGAGGCGCTGATCGAACTGACCATGGCCTAGCAGTGGTGTTCTAGGGGCTGTATGGTGGTAAGGGACGTTTCAAAGGGCTTTGCGATGTTATAAGTGCAGATAAGGCATATGCATTGTTAAATAACGTTCATGTACTCTAACCGTTAAACGATGTGGACGGTGAATGATGCATCACCGTTAACCGGTGAACAGCGCTGCAGTGGGAAAAAATTAGGCTACACTTAAGCTCTGCCTTTAAGGATATGAAGCAACAGCGGTTCCTCTTACCCACGCAGACGTAGGCACCATTTCGTCTTTCACAATCATAATAATTATCTAAAAGACTACACGGCATACATAATCAGCCCTGCTTAACCAAGCCGTACGAACGTGTCTCCATTGTGACAGCGGTACACCGTGATGCAACCCAAGTAATCGATACAGCGATGGGTCTGCTGCGTAGTGGCTTGAAAGGCGACGCTAGTAACGTGAGTCGTCGTCTTCTGCGTGTTTATGTGAGGGTGAGGAGGAACACGGCGGGCGGCGGCACCTACGCTTGGCGCGTTGCTCGCGGTTGCTCCGATCGCTTGAGATCCGATGCGTCGCTGGTGCGGTTGGCGCCATCTATGGGTGCCTGTTGTAACAGCCACTTTGAGTCACAACAGGAACGCCGACGACGAAGCTAACGGCTTTTGAAGCGGCAGCTTCACTACTGGAGGTCTCGAGCTGAGATCGCCGTGCGTTGTCGATGCCCTTTAAGGCTCAGCTAAGGTCAAACCTTCAGTTTAAAAGTTTGGAGAACCGATGGATAGTGAATGGAAACCAATGCTGAAGTAATTGCACAGGTCAAGTTCAAAGTCATTTCACGGTCACATCAACGTCAACCGAAATTTGGTCACGTGATCGACTTTTGGCTCGCCGAGGAGCCTAAACGCGGCGTTTACGTGATAGGGCGTGACGTCAGTCCATCTTTAACCGAGTACATGACGGAAGGGGCGCCGGCTCGCCTTGGAATAAGTCGATATGCGGTGTTCACGTGCTAGGCCGTGCCGTCAGGTTCTGCAGCAGCGGCGCTCTTTCGCACGAATTCCGCATGTGGCGTACACGTGCCAGGCGCCTGAGCGGCGGCGCGCCTACGCCCGAAGTCCACATGGGGTGCTCACGTGCTAGGCCGTGACGTCGCTCATTCGGGTGAGCATAAATAGCAGCTGCGGAGTCGTGCAGCAGTCAGAGTCATAGAGTATGATGCTCTACAAGAGTGTCTCCGCACTAGTACAACCGGCGCTTGGCCTCATCTAACGATCCAGACAGCATTGCGATTCGCCAGGAGAGTCTACGGAAAATTTGTGAACGGGAGAGGGATAAGAGAGCAGCCGAGACGCCGCAGAAGCGGGAAGAACGTCTCGCCAGGCGGCGTCGTGCCGAGAAACGCTCAACGAACAGCATAACAATAATTTGCCAGGCTAAACCATGGTGAAGCTGCCGCTTCTCACTCGGTTTAACCAAAGCTAAAGCACCTTTAATTTTTTTTGCAGAACGGGTCCCTTAAGCCCGGGATACATGCGACGTTTTTTTTGACGATATTCGCGCGGCAGAAAACGTCGCGGCTGCGCGACGCCCTGCTACAGACACACGGAGCGTAGAAGCGGCGGCGCGCCGCCGCGTATGCCTCGACGCGAAAGCAAATGTGATCAACAAGTGGCAAACACCACTGAGCAAGGAGGTCTGAAAAAGCAGTGACACTGACCCTACTGTTAAAATCGCGAAAGTGTTCCCTTCGACACCACTGTACGAATTTTAGCGCGCGTACATACGTGTCTATAAGAATTTGCTTGCCCGAATGCATGCGGTCCCTTACCTTTCGATGCCCGCTCAGCCGCGGATACCGTCGGCTGCGTTTTTCTTCGACATATTCGCTTCAGGAAGGAAACGCAGACATTACGATTTAAGATTCAGCCGTGTTCTCCTAAAAAAGCGACATTTGATGTCTGATGATAACATTTCCGAGCCAAATCACTGCGTAGCTCGCCGGCCATGGCGGCCATGTTGGCGGCAGCAGGCAGGGGCGCGCTCGAAATCGTCTCATTCGGAAAGTGTCTCAAAAAGTGTCTCATTTGCCCCGTTCCTATTGGTCGGTCGTGACCAGCGGCCATATTGTTTTTTTGCGTCACCGGCCGACGTCATAAAACGGGCAGAAGTGTTGACGTTGCTTACCTAATTATGCGAGCCGATTGAGATGATTTTTCGGGATTGGAACGAGTGGTCTCAAACCGCTTGAGACAGAAAATGGCGGTTGTTTACGTGGCCGGTGGCCGCGCGAGCAACGGTGTAAGAAGGTGCATGAAGACGGTTTTGACGTGCCGGACGAGTTGTTTCGGCGTTTTGACATAGGAAGGAGCACAATGGCTGTGCGACGAACTCGCCGTTGAACTTGGAGGTGTGCGGGTGAGTGCGCGGTCAGTGGAGCGGCAAGGGCTGTGCGCGCCTTCGCCGCCGGTGGGTTTCAAGACACCGTCGGCAATGAAGTATACGTCGGCGTAGCCCAACCGACTGTGAGCAATATTTTGCGGTGAGTTGCGGAGACCACTGTCAAAGTTAAGTCGCAGAAGGTGCGCGCTTTCCGGCGAGACCCCCAAGACAAGGCGGCGGCGAAGGAGGACTTCCTTCGCATAAACTTTCGCCACCTCAGTATCCCCGGCGGCGTCATCCGAGCATCATCCGAACCGAACGGCAACAACACCAACACGCATGTCAAGTGCTTAACTCGAAGCGGGCGGCATGAGTTGGTTACGAGGCGTCGTGAGTGATTGTTGGCGCAGTGACCGGGCGCGTGCAGGCTCTTAATTCCCGCAGTGAGATTGCAAGCTCCTAGCAGCTGCACCGGTCTGCTCCCGTGTGTAGGCAGTTGCTGCAGTGTGATTATTCATGGTCGCCTGGTATTTTCTGAACAAAAATAAATAGAACCAAGCATCGCCCTTTGAGCACATTTGCCGTCGATAGCAGGCTAGGTGAGTTCACACTGGCGAGTCGCGGAGGTCGCGCGACAGGCTTAAATCGATTTTTTACGCTTCCTCCCCGCTTTTATGTACTTCGGAAACCGTAACTAATTGACCGTAATCGGTCGCCTAGAATACTAGCGCGACGTTTGCAACTCGCCAGTGTGAACTTGCCTTTAAGCTGCCTTCGGCGGTTTTCGAACCAAGCGCTCCTTCCAAATTGATCTCGGCAGACTCGTAGCAATCACTGCCTTTAAACAGATTTTTCCGCGCGCTTAAGACGTCTGCGCAGTACTTTGATTCTACGTAATGTGTAAAAAAAGAGGACAGCCGTCGAATCAGCTGATTCTTTTTCTGGCTGCCATGTTTACGATGGGTGAATATGTGGGTGGAGGGATAAGGCTGAATGTAGCTGAATCCTTTGAATCAGGCGGCAGCTCACGCCACCTAGCCGACGCTTTTCCAGCGTCAATGCGCTCTCGCGGCAGCAAAAGTGACTGAAGAGCAAACTTAATTGCAGAACTGAGAACGCTTCTTGTTTTGCTTAATGTTGTTAGGTTTGAAATACAGTTTGTTGGGAAAATAAAACATTGCTCATTTTATTAACGGCTTGTTTACAGCAAAACGTTTGCATACGGTCCCCCATTGCGCAACTAAATGCTTCCTGGGTGGAGCCCTGCTACTAGCCGCTAAAGCCCCTAGCTAGGGACTTCACTGGCCACCGCTGATTGGTTCTTCGCGTTCGCATCTCGCGGTGTCGTCATTTTGACGTCAGAGTCTCAATATTGAGACAAAAACTCGTAATCGCGCCCCAGGAGTGCGCTGTGTTTTTCCTCAAGATGAACTACCAACGAGCCCGCTCTTCCACCCTTGCATGCAGGCAGAGGCGGCCAACCTGGAAGAGCGGGCTTTCTGCGCTCCTATTGGCTGGCTCGCTTCAGCCGCCGCTTCCGGTCTCACCCAACGTTTGTCTCACCGGACGCCGCGCGTCAATATCTGGCGGGCGCAGATCGGCGGCGGCGGGCGTTTTTCTCGACGCCGGGCGTCGAGTGCGTGCCGTCGGGCGAAAATCACCGACTTGCCGCGGTAAAAACGCTCCATGTATCCCGGCCTACGCAGTCGTGTAAAGGTTCTGTCTTGAACGCTCGAACCAACCCGCGCTGCGTGCTCGGGGACGCTCCTGGCTACGCGCGTGACGTTTAGAGATAACACCTATTTTGGAGACAGGCCTTAGGCCATAAAGTTTCTTACTTTTAACTAGACGGAAAGCTGCTGCTACTTCTTCCACCAAGGACGCCCAAGCAATGCTGGGAAGATAGGCGCTTCGGATTGGCATCTGGTGGCTTGCTGACTTCGCTACGAACTGGATTTTATGCTTACGTTTTCACTGAGGTTTTGATTGCTTTCTGGTGGTGTGGTTATCACCTACGCGCGAAGTTCATTTGAAATCTGAAGAACCCGAAGGCGCATGACTCGAAGCGAGCTGAGTACAATGTCTGGTGCCTGATACGCCTGATGTCCCCATCGCTCCTTCCACACTTCCACACTGTTTGCGCTATCACTCGGAGCTGCTTAACGCAGCAAGCTGGGTTTGCTCAGCGGGAACCTGTGTTACCTCTGCTTTTAAATGTGACAGAGGGAAACAAAGTTTTTTGTGAATTTAAAACCCAACAGTATGCTGCCATGACCCCTCTGCACATTTCCTTCAGGAGTCTTGGAGACACTTATCTTTGAAAAGCGCAAAGCACTTCGATAAACACAAATTATTTTAACCCTGCTCGTCGAAGAATGCATTTGATTCATTTGGAAGCCTGGTGGTGGCTGCGCATTGCATGCAGGAATGACTACTACTGACTACCAATTAATTCACGCAAATACCAGCACGTTGCACCGGCCGACACTTACGGGTCGGACATGTTTGCGTTTCTTAATTCATATTTTATTCGCGAATTATGCAAGCACATCGCCAAGACATGGTGAAAGCGGGCATTTAGCACGCGCAAAGAAGTTTCCCATAGAAGAGTGAGGGTGCGGGCAACTTTCTTAGGGCAAAGCCATATCTGTGCATACGTAGCGTAAGCTGCTAAATGCGAAGCCAGAACCTCGGGGTCTGAGGAATTGAGGTGTTCCAGTCTTCTCCGCCGACTGGCAGCGGCTCGACTCTCTTTAACCTCAATGTAGAGCGCACTGCATCAACCGCATGTCCCGCGCATTATATACGCATGGTGCTCCCTCCTTGCGCATGCGCAGGCAGTAGCGCGCGGCAGTCGTAAACACAGCGGCGGGCGCACGCGGCTACGACGCGTCTGCCGAGACTGTGACATCACGCTTCTGGAAGGGTCTCGGAAGAGGGAAGCGAAATTTTAACAAGTTCGGAATTAAACTGTAAAATTACGATAATCTGGACCAACGCACACGAATCAGTCAAAGGCAATGAGGCAACACACGAGTTAGCCTCTCTACTTCCTTCTCTCTACTTCCGGGTAACCGTAGAGCCACCCGACTGTCGGGGACTGGATGAGCGCGCGCAAACCTACGCTGAAATCGTCGAGCACTATAGATTTGGAAGAAGGTCACTGCTACCACCGGACCGAACTTTAAGCAACAGAGAGGCTGTCGCTTGGCGACGTCTGCAAGCTGGGAATTTTCCAAATCCAGTCTGGTTGTTCCTCACGCGAACAGACGATAGACCTGATGATAAGTGTAAAATCCGTGGAGATAGGGGCACTCTTGACCATATAATCTGGCAATGTCCTGACTCCCCAGGCGTCAGGAAGAGCATTAAAAGTAGAGATGCCTGGGAGGCCTTGCTGCGAAGCGAGTCCCCCGCCGACCAGCAACAAGTCATCCGCCTGTCGACGGAAGCCGCGAAGAAACACTGCAACTTCGCCTGTCTTTAGTCGGGGAAGCCCCGGCCCCGCCCCTTGAGCCTGCTTGCCAGGGGCGGGGAGTAGGGGGCCTCCTCCATTGGTTGAAAATACAGTTCTACTACTACTACTACTATTGTGCCTACCGGCGGAGCGTCGAAGAGAAGCGCGCGCGCCGGCGGCGGCGGCATAGCGGCGGCGAGGAGACGCAGATGCGCCTCTCGTGACATCACGCGGCTGCCGCGCATGCGGAATATGGTCGGCGCAGAGGGCACGCGAAGCTGCTTCCAACTAGTGTTCCTGTATATGGAGCATATACAGGAACACTACTTCCAACTAAAGCCCCTTGATAAAAGAAAGCAGCGACACTCTCCTCCGCGCGGCGCTTTCCTCCTCGTTTCTCCTCACCCGCCGGCTCTCAGCGCTGCACACGTCACGCTTTTTCGTCCAGACGCACGTAGCCAATCCGCAGCATCGAAAGCTGGCTTGCGTTTTGAGGGCGGCCGCCTTGAGTTACCAGATCTTCATAGATGCCAGTAAAAGCATTGGTAGTGCCGGAAGTCACTTTGTGGGTATTTTGGTTTCTGTTTGTGCCCCTCTGAAAAGCATGTTCTTCGGCGAAACACATTTTTGCATCGATTTGAAGCTTCATAGTGCCACGAAATGAGATGTTGAAACGCGCGACTGGTAATTAGTGAATGATGATTTCGTAAATTTATTAGAGAATAAAGGCGGCCAGAACGGCAAAAGTGCACTCAATTTAACTGACATTGTTAGCACTTCATTTGGAGACATCAAAGCTTTGAGTAAAATTAATGAATGAAATGGCTCAAAATGTACCAAATGTAATCAAATAAACGGTACTTCAATTGCACACACTAAAGGACCAAATGGTAGCCCCAAATTACTAACAGCTAATTACTGAAGGTTAGCTAATTAAAAGATCTGAATGCTACTAAACGAACGGTATCTGATCTGGAGGTACTAGAACACTGATTAGGGACGCCTTATTACGTACCCGTAATTAGTGAAAGATAATTAGTAAACAAAAGGACTAAAGTAATCAGAATATAATCATGAGCGGTACTTGAACTGGAGGTAGTACAGGACTAAATAGTGACAACTAATTAGTGACTCCTAATTAGTGATTTCTGTGGTTTCTGGTCGGAACGAAGTCTTTGCATGCAATATTATCAAGCCACTGCTTCCTCCGCAAGCCATCCTGCTTTCCTTGCGGGATCATGAATACGGCGAAACCATCCTCACGTCTATTTCTGCAGTTAGGTGCACAGCAAACCGGCACACTGCGAGCGCTCAGCACAGAAAACTGTTGCCAAGGGGCTTTGCAGAAAACGAAGCGTGCTCCGTCCGCTGCGTGCAGACAAGACGAAGAATGCCGCGAACGGATAACAAAATTGCAAGCACAGTCATAACCGGCGCGCGCTTCCGTGGGCAACGGCAGGAATCGGCGTGAAGCGAAACCAGGCAGGACGAAAAATGACGCGCACGCAAAACAAAATAGCAAGCAAAATCACAACCGGCGTGCGTTTCCATGGGCAACGGCAAGGAGACCAATCGGCGTGAAGCAAAACCTGGCTCCCAGCCAACGCCCGCGGCCCGGCAGCGCAGAGGCGAGGAGGAAGTGAGGATGTCGCCCGGCGGCGGCAAAGTTCTTAGGTTTGCGGTACTTTATATTATCAACGGGCTTTACTTCCAACCCGCATAGTGTAGTTTACGCTACGAAATACGAACCAGCACGCGCCCAGCCTCGTCACTTTGCTTTGGCAGCCGGCATCGCAGCCAGCGCGTTGGTTCGTGACAACCATAGAGTTTCAAAACGTTACCGACAGGGAGAGATGGCGTCACCGTCTATGCGACTTTCTTAAGAAGCACTTCATTCGCAATGCACTTGAATGCCGAGAAGGCGAGGATTCGTGTTTAGCTTGGCTAGTGTTAGGCCGAAAGCAATTGCCCCTCGAAATGTTAGCTGCGCCGCGGTGCTTTCCTCTGTGTGCAGATGAAGTTATTTCGATAATGCGTTTTTCACTTCTTCAATAAATTTAACGCAAGTGAAAATTTTTGTTCGGATGGTATGGAAACTTTCGCAGCATTTCTTTGTGGTTTGCTTCGAGAACAGTGGTGTTTTTACTGCTGAATCCATGCGCAACAATAGCCAAGTCAAGTAAGAAACTTTGTCTTCCCGGCATTCCTGAGATTCTTCATGGTGGATGAAATGTAACGCCAGCGGCTTTCCCTCTAGTTATATTAAGAAAGTCTATGGTGAAAGCAGCTGGCAAAGCAGCAGCAGCCATCAAGGCGCGGAAAGACAGGAAATGCTACCATTGTGGCCGCGCATGCTCACACTGAGACAGTCTTGATCCTGGCGCTGTCTCTAGAAGTCGCGAGCTTTGCCCCGAACGATTCGGATCAGGCATGTCTGCCGTTCTAGACAAGTATTTTGCACAAATATTTGGAATATTGGAAAATTATAAGGTACCGTTATGGAAATATTGAAAGTAATTGTCCCTTCTTGAGATGTGCAGCAAAATATATTTTTTAAAGTTTTCTCCGTCGCTCGCATAGAGTAGTTAAGACTGACATAGAAAACCTATGGGTAAGGCTTCTGAGGATCGCAAAAACGTTAATAGCAAAAAAATGCAATCCTGTGCAAGTCCCCATACCCGCCTGGCGCAGTGCGGCAGCGGTTAAGCGATGCGCCACTGCCCTGCGATGTCAGGTGCTCTCAGCAACCAATCATTAACTGCCATCCGCCATGGTGGGCAGTTTGCTCACTATCCGGTGGATGGCGCCACAAGTTCAAGTGATCTAGGTGGCCCACAAACCTCCTAGGTTGTTCTCTGGTGGCCACCTTCTAGAGCCATGCCCGTGATGTTTTGCTCACAACACCCCCGCCGACACCGGATTTTCGGGTGAACGGGGCCTTTAAAGCTAGCGCTTAAAATGATTTTAGAGTTTTTCTTATTTGACACATATATAAATGACATTGTTGGCTTAGAGGGCACTGCTAAATTTGTAATGTCTGCCGACGATACAACGCTTCTCTTTTCAGCCGCATTTACGGAAGAACTAGCCGTTCAAGGTAAGGCCACACGCCCAAATCTTACAACATGTACTAGATATTAACGCACCTAAAACAAAGGCCATTGTTTTCCGCCCCACGAAAAATTCACATCTTTTCAAAATCTCATGATGAACAGCAATCAAATGGTGGTAGTGAACGCCTTTATCATTCTAGAAGCGACTTTATCAGGACGGTTGACTTGGTATGACGATGTAAATGCGAATGTATAATCTTTCATATCTTGGGAGAGTCATCTACATCAACAGGCACTTCTTGCCGTCGAAGCTAAAGATTCTTATTTATTCCTCTCTACTTTTTCTCCCACACGAATTTGCGAAAAAGGGGGACAAGGGTAAGAAACATAGCTAATCCTTCTTACTGGGAATCATCTCCTCCATTTTTCTCCAAATAGGGCATTGTTACCGCACAAAACAAGGCATGCACTGCTTGTTCTAAAGTTTTAAAACAGAAATAACGAAATAATGCTAACTTTTTTAATTAATTAGCCTCTCTATGTAAAAAGTTTTTGTATATAACAAACAAATTTGAAATTTGGAAAGTCGGTCCTTGTTAATATTTCTTACGGGGAACGAACGATGTAACGTAACCACCCTGAAGTGTTAAATGATTCCATGAACTGCGATATCGCCCTGACACAATATCTCTGACAATTAGCGTAATTTATCTGTTAACCGGAGTTCCAACCTTTTCATTCTCCTAAACTGATATGATGTTTTCTTTTTTATTTCTCTCTAGTTGACTGTAGATTCCCACCAAATTTGTGCAAGTGGGTGTATCGCTCTGTTTCACCCCTGATTGCAGGAATCCTGCTCAGCCATTTGTATGACTGCTCTGAAGCCTTTATTATGCGAACTTGTTTTTGGCTGAATGAGCATTTTTAAATTTTTTCTTCTTCTTTCTTGTTCTGTTTTGTCCCGTGCAAAGTGCGAATAAAAGTATAAAAATAAAGGCATATTTTTAATATAGCTTGGAACACCGACAACATTATCAGTATTAATGACAGTGTGCCATTTATCGTTATTACTGCATAAGAAGACGTACAATTTGAAATCTGTCGAGGCCAATACGCAGCTGCATCCAGTCATTTTAACAATGAAAAAATTCAGGGGGCACTTTGTTGACCTAAAGTGTGGTGTTGCAGATTGTGTCACTCATGTGGGGTTAAGATTTTAAATAAGTACACAGTTCATTGTGAATCTTAAATGCTGGAGACACTGGAGGGTGTTTGGGAGGCATCCGTCTGATTCAACGCCTTTCTGCAAACACTCTCCAGCGTCCAAGACAAGGAGAACTACATATGCGTTAGCAGGAAGTAGCATAGCCATTAGCACGCTCGGCTGCGGAACGGAGGGATGGTGGTTCGAATCCCGTCGTGCATGAAGATTTTTTTTCTGGTCTCACTAGAAAAGCGTGACACCTCTGCTGACAACCTTCGGTCGACAGCGATGAGGCATTAAAGGCTTTCGCCTTAATAAAGTAAAAACACAATACACGGTAGAAGTAGGCGCTGCTTCAATGATAAGAAAAGCAAGAAGCGTGCAGTGAGCATGCAGTTGAGCACTAAGAGGAAAAGTCATAGAAAAAGAACTACAGGATCTACGGCTGTTATATTATTTTTCTTCACGCTCATAGAAACGCCCATACGTGAGAAATGTATTTTTGTTAAAGCTGAAAAACTGATTTTTTGCTCAGGCCTGAAGGTCAGGATGTATGTGTGAACTAGCGCGTGGGTAAAACTCCAAAACAAAGTCACTACTCGGCTCTCTGTGTAAGGGTGCATGAGAATGGCCTTCTAAATCTCGCTTTCGCTAGATACAGCTCACACATCAGAGTAGCAAGCGCAAACTTGCATTTGTTACCAATATGTGAAAATAACGAGGTTACACTCCTCTTCAAATATTAGGCTTAGGAATTAACCGCCCACACAACATTGCAGGCTCTTGCACAGCCAGCTGTTCCAAGAATATTTTTAGCAGATGGCGCGTCACTGCAAGCAGGTGGATTGCGGTGACGTTGGTAGCGAACTTTTACGTCCCAAGTGGCCGCTATAAAAGAGTATTCCACATCTACAAATGTACTTGCTCCATTACCTGTCCCTACCTTGTTTTAATTTGCTCAGTATTTTTTTTTCTAAGTACCAAAGACCTTTCAAAATTCGTTGCAGCAAAACTGCACAGGAACCAGCCTTCATCTAAACTAAAAAATTCGCGTGACGTCTAAACAAGCCCGTGCGCTGAAGATGCCCTCAACCTCGGAAGAACAGCTCTCCAGCTCAAGGGTGTCTGTCGTCATTGAAAACTGCGTTGTCAAGTCTCGAGTCTCAGGAACCATCGTACCGGACGTGAATTTCGCAACTTTCTTCATTGAGGCCTGGCAAAACTACGAGGACCGAACTGCGCTGGTGAGCACAGCACTCCCTTCGTTGGCTCTGTTCAACAGCATTGGTTAACAGAATGGCGGTGTAATACAATTAAGGGCAAAATTAGCAATCGATGTTATCTTTATAGGCAAGCAATATATAATATGTTTTCACTTTACTTGCGCATGGCAGACCATCACAAACTTCACAATTCTCATCTCAATTTCTTTTCAAAAATGGCGCTTGCCCTTTGTAGCCGGTATTTTTAGTCTTTGTTGGCCGTTTGGTAAAATAAATCGTTAATGGCTTTTAATGGTGAAAGTTAACGATGAAAGTTCCAAGTTAGCGCCTGTCCTTTCTGCATCTGTGACGCCCGTGTCTTTCTTGCGCTGTTTTCAAAAACCTGTTACCAACTAGCCCAAACCAAGCTACTGTTGCATCAAATCATGAATGGTTTAGATAGGGGACCCTTTTTCTTCACAGCCCTTTCCCCTGTTGGTTGATTTGCGGCATATCAATTATGAGCCATACCCATTCTGTCACCGGGAACGACAGCGAGTGTGCGATGTTTCTCGAATAACAGATCTAATGACAAGAATGTTCGCATGCCATTAACCATTGATAAACAGGCGCAAAGCATAGTTACTAAATCAATGTGACATTTCCCGACAATAGGGTGACAGAATTAAAGGAGCGAAATGTTCTCAACGTTTGCCAGATAGGTATGTTGCGGCATTTGATCAAAGATGTTTTATCGTTGATCTTCTTGGCGCCGTCTGAGTCTGATCGTTGAATTCTGTAAACGAAAAATTTGCATAAGTATCTGTTTTTGCCGTTTTTCAGGAATCGCGCCAGTTCATAAAAATCAGTGGCGCGAATAATTTCGCCAAATTGTCGACATGTAGTGCGCAAAAAATGGCTAATTGATCAGCGCGTGCATGATTTATATGTGAAGCAACAAGTGCGAAGGGCAGTAGTAAGGTCCCTCTGCCGTGCTGCTTTTGGGAATTTCTTTTTTTTTATGGGGTTTAACGTCCCAAAGCGACTGAGGCTATGAGAGACGCCGTAGTGGAGGGCTCCGGAAATTTCGACCACGTGGGGTTCTTTAACGTGCTCTGACATCGCACAGTACACGGGCCTCTAGAATTTCTCCTCCAAAGAAATTCCAGCCGCCGCGGCCGGGATCGAACCCGCGTCTTTTGGGACAGCAGCCGAGCCCCATAGCCGCTGAGCCACCGCGGCGGCTTTTTGGGAATAATATTACGGCCGAGAAAGCAGGCGTTCCAATTACTTCCAAATATGTCCTCTTGAAGGAACAATAGCCATCAGGGCATTTTTTTTTTGTGCACTTCTTAGTTCCTGCTCAGAAGGATCAAATGAAAGTGGGGTATAACGTAGCATGAGCCCTATAGCTTTTTCAGCCTGAAAAAGCTTACAGACCTTGGAGAAAGGAGACGCATTTAGGGTCGTGTCACGTCTGCTCTGAGGAATTAAGTACCCGTGAATTATTCTCTACGTACGACTGCATTCTAAGAAGGGAAAAATAAGTCGTTTACGGTACATGGCCTCATCTTCTAGGGACCATTGAGAGGTTGTTTGCAAGGATCCGCGCAGTACGAATGTATATATTCATGACTTTCTCCGTCATCCTCGCTATTAATTGTCGTCCCTTTTTTTTCCCATCGTGCTCTTTTAAGCAGTGGGGGAGCCACAGGCGCGGGCGAGCTGGTTTCGGACACTTTTAAATAGAGTCAGAATTTTTTGGTGTTAGAGGCAGAAGTGCGCTTGAAACTGATACGCAATCACTTAGAGGCCCAGCAAACATTTAGACCAGGGCGTAAGATCTCTTACATAGGCTTGACATATTCCCCACTGCGTTGGCACAAATTGAAAAGGCAATAAAAATGGAATGCCATGATACCGACAAAGTTAACAGGAAGGCTAATTGCGCCGTGCGTATCGCAACCTCCCCAGATCCGACAACAATTCTCATAAAAGACGTGGTGTAAACGGGTATTTTTTGAATAAAAAATGCCGACCACAAACATGTAATGCGGAAATATCTCGATCACTATGCATTGAAAACCAATACCATTGCAAATACACCTATCCAAGCTCATCTTTCACCCTTTTCAAAGCGTGCCTTGTTCATTCATTCTGCAGAGGTTATTTCAAGGCCATTTAGTGTACGCGCATGTAGTCTCCATAATGCTTCGTAAGGCTGCCAAAAACAACACAAGCAGTGGTTGCATATACCGCTGGGATGAACGCCTGTTAAGTGAGGTCGTCAGTCGTTAGGCTGAATCTGTTTTGCAAGGGCAGCTTGTACTTTAAGACACTAATCTTAGAGTGAACCAGCCACACACTCCAGGAATGAACTCCAAGGAATATTGAAAAAACATAGTCTGGAAGGAGCCTCTATATTTGTCAGCTTTATTTCTGAAAGGTTCATTTAGCTTATGTTTTTCTGGAAAACATGAAAGTATCGTTATCGCAGTGCACAGTATTCAATTTAGCAAGAAGAAAAATGTTAATTTGGATGCCGGAAGACTGAGGCTAAATTTTGTAATAATTTAACGGCGGGCTAGTATCAACTCAACTGCAGGGTAAAAAAATACTGCACCCTTAAAGGCCCACACTAATGTTAGTACCCTTTCCACACCCTTTTTGTTTTTTTTTAAGTGCGCGCTGAGCACGTTAGCGCCGTTAATGCCCCTATGCACTCTTACAAGTTGCACGGGTGCAAGGGCTTTGCTGCTCCTTTGGGTGTAAAGGTGCGTAAGGGTGTGCGGGTGTTCTTTAATTATTTGAGCAACTTTTCAGTAGTTCAATCACATGTGCTTTTAAAACGATATGAGCTATTCGAACATTCCATTAAATGACAGTTGCAGCTTTGATGCGTGCAGCCATGACTGGGATTTGCGCTCCCATAGTGTGATAATTAACTGAATTATTTTAGCTGAAGCGCTATGCATCACTCTCTCCGCGGAGTTTGGAGTCAGGTGGCGAAACGTTAGCACCGCAGAGCCAGTTTCCCCTGCCCACGCTTATTTTAAAAATGATAGGTGCAAAGGAGGGCTTTTAGAGGGTAAGAGGCGCCGGCGTATTGTATCCTCAACAAAAACTACCACATTGTCCCTCCTAGTCATTGAGAATGCTACAGTGGTAGACAGGTGAGTGTTTGCTTCTGAGAGTCCTCTGTGTTGTGATGGTATCCCGGTATGCCTGGCCCGCTACTTGTGACCGCTCTCATTGCCTCGATAAACGATGCATTAGAGCTGTCGCCGTCACTTCTTACCTTGGCTTAGGTTGCAATTCTTGAAAGTTAATGGTTTACCCTGTGCCGTGCGAGTACTTCCCCCGAGTTCAGGTACCCTTCGCACATGTGTTCGCACAGGTGGATGCCAAGTCTGGCTCCCGGTACACCTTCGGCCAGCTGTTGGATGTATGCCGCAGGGTTGCGGCGGGGCTTCGGAGACTCGGCCTGCGCCCCGGTGATGTTGTCGCGTACCGCGGCGCAAACAGCTGTGAGCTCCTAGTCGCCATATGCGGCACTTTCTTCGCTGGTAGCACCGCCGCTCTCATCAAGACCAATCTCACCGAAGGTTTGTGGTGGCCTTCCTCATCACTTTACTGCATGAATAGCCGTACTGCCTTCTTCGTTGGCGATTAATGAAATGACAGCCTCTGTGCGATTACAAACATGGTCGACTGGCCGGCACCAGAAACAGAGGAATTATAAAGTCAAGCTACTAAGTCTTTACTGAAGCATTGAGAATACTGAATGGCGCTACCAGGAAAATAATTTAGCTGTGGTATTTTCACTGGAACTTAATAATGGGAGTGTCCTCTGTGGCGGACACAGGAGAAAAAAACATATATCTATGGTCGCCGAGACTGCATCGGAAGCGTGCAATCGAAGCTTTGGACTGCCTCCCCTTACAAAGGCACAGGTGTTGCGATGTGGGCTTGTTGGTTACCGATCGTGTTTGAAACAGCGCAAGCATGGGGCACAGTGAGGATACATCACGAGCGCTGATTATCAACTGGCTTTATTCCAAGCAGCTGAGGAACATATGTAGGTTTTACAAGCTGGGAAGAGCAATTAATTACAAAATGTACACAACGCGGCATGACATAGGGAACGCCACTACTTCACTAGGCACATAACCGTCATTCTTTCAGGCCTAAAGCGCACTGCCACAAGTAACAAAGCTGTGGCGTTATTATAACAACACGGTATGCTTCGCGTTCCGGTCCACCGGCACACTTTTACGAACGGAGCCTATCTGGTGTATGATATTTCTTGCTAACATAATTGCACCCACAGCTGTGCTGAATCGGAAGCCCATTCTGCAGTGACTAATCAGCGTGGCAAAATAAAATAGATTTATGTAATGTCCCAGACGGGATCTTTAAGGGTTCAATAAATGTTGAAATGATGATGATTACCCTGAGCGCTTTAGCGCAGAGCAACGAATGGGAATGATTTGCCTCAAGTGCCACAGTCATGGCAGCAGAAGAAGAATGCACTACACCGGCCTCGAACATAACTTTGTAGCGGCATAATCGCAACCATTTCGGGAGAAAGAGGCACAACGCGATACAGATTTGCATAGTCATCAACTTCATTTTATTATTCACAGGTATCAAAGAACAAATACAGCGAAATTATTTAACACCATCCTGGCATCACGCGCACCCATTATGAAGAGGCCAGCTGAAGAGGAACACAGCAATATTTATTAACATTTTAAACCTCAGAATGTAGCATTTTGCCCCACCTAGCGGGGCAAAATGGGAGAGCGCAAGGGAGCAAAGAGACGCTCTTTTATACTCAAGATAATACACATCCTTGAACTGAGCACACATAAAGTTGGCTTTGTGGACATTTAGATAGCCTATGAGACCCTAATCGAATGACAGAAAGTGTGCCGAGACCGAACCTGGAACTGTTCTGTTCCATGGCCCAATATGCAGCCTGGGTACTTCTTCAGTCGTGCTTGGTGTGTAGCCTGACTACGCGATATTTTTTTGATTTCCGGCCTGATTTCGCAATTTCTTCCTCTAATAATCTGGCAGTTGTTCTTTCGTTCTGCCCGGTTGAACGGACGTGCGATTTGGTTCGATTAGTAACTCATGGAGGCGAGGTTTCTATCGTGGTTGTAAGCCAAACAGAAAAGAGCTTGCTCCAGATTTGTAATCGTTGACGAGTAGTTTTTCTTACTCGCCGGACGGAGTGCGATGAAGACTTTTTATGCTCTTGCTGCATTTCATATCCTTTCATTTTCTTCTTTGTTCTGTCGTAGGTGCCTTTGAGGTCACCAAAACAAGTGATGACGGGCACTCGAGGCCTTAGACCACTCGGATGATGTCCGAGTGGTCTAAGGCACGAGAAAGCGACAGCGTGACGTCAACAGTAAGAGCGCAGAGCAATAAAAAGCAAAGTGGAAATAGAGAAATTTCTCACTCCATTCGTACGGGAGAGGAAGGAATGGCCTATAGGTGACTGTTACGGAAAGAACCTATAGGGGTGCATACCGTGGACAGAGGAGTCGGTGACGTGGGCGGAGGAATGCACAAACTTAGGGTGGTTGCCGTGTGAACAACCTGGTGGGTGTCTACCGAGCAAGGGGGAGGTCCATTAAGCCGATTCCAATCACCTTCCGCTGCTTATTGCGCTGAGGCGGCAACCTTAGCTTTTTAAGCTTTTAGAGCAGCGCTAACGCATTGTCATCGCATAAAGATAAACGTCCCGAATTCTCTTTGTTCTCGAGCTTGTACCCTTTTTGAAAAGGCGTACTAATCAGATGACTAAAATATGGTTTTGCTGTGGTGCCTGTTCTCCAATAGCTAACTATTTTTTCTTCTCGCAGGAGAAGTTCACCGTCAAATTGCTGACACGCAACCAAAGTTTGTCTTCTGTGATGGAGACAACATCAGAAGTACTGAACAGGCTTGCAGAGGTGTTTCATCAGTTCAGGTCAATATTTTATGTTGTTACGTATCTTGAAAGCCTTCTTTTTATAGATGTCGTGCGAATGTTAACATTTTACCGGGTGTTCACAATTATTCAGTGCAGCTGCTTTTTTTTACAGCCGTGAAAGGCAATAAAACCAAGTATATGCATGTCAATTGTACGGAAAAGTGGGCATTATGTACGTGATAACGTGGGATGAAAGAATGTTCAGTCAACAGAAATGGTACGAGTTTATATATTTAGTTTTGGGCGCCAGATCATGGTTTGGTTTATGGGGTTAAACGTCCCAAAGGAACTCAGGCTATGAGGGACGCCGTAGTGAAGGTATCCAGAAATTTCGACCACCTGGGGTTCTTTAACGTGCGCTGAAACCGTACTCTACACTGGGCTCTATAATTTCGCCGCCAACCAAATTTGACTGCTCCGCAGTTGGTTTCGAAACCGCGTCTTTCGGGTCAGCAGCCGAGCACCATAACCACTGAGCCACCACGGCGGCCGGGGCGCGAGATTATAATGTAATATTGAAGGCTGTAACCATCGAAGGTTAGCTCAGTTTTTGAATTGTCGGAACCGGCTTTGGGGTTGAAAATCGAAAGCATGCTATTGAAAACTGGTTAGACGCTTATCATAGTTGATATTATTTTCCTTAGGGTTTTGTAGTTTGCTCTTTCTTTCAGACGTGTCATGTCATGCAGTCGCAGCCCATCTCTGCATGCATAAATTGGAGTGTTCTGAAAGAATTTAGACAATATTTTTTACCCTGCTTACAAACATATGCTCTTGTCTTTTTCTACTTTGAGCACCAGATAATGTGCGCCTCTGGATAATAAATCATCGTCACATGCTGTCTTGTCGGAGTGAATCAGACACGAACATATTCTTATTCCTCGAGTTTGTTACGTGAAAACGATGCGCTACTCGTAGCTTGATGAAAGGTAAGAATGCCGATTAAAGGCGAAACAGAAGTAACGTCTTTTCTTTCTACGGGTAATTTAACCAGTACAACATATGAGTTTTCATTATGCTTTGTTGTGTTTTATGGCACATAAGCAGCTAACGCTATCATACACAAAATATACTAACTAAAAGTACCCATGATTTTTAAAAAATAGTTTCCTAGATGAGTGTAAATCATTTGAGCGCTGTCCAAAGTATCCGGGCCAAGTCAACCGTACTTTTTCGTTCTGGAAACCTTATTCTTTGCGAAAACTTTTTTTCGCGTTCTAAATATTGGTGTCAGATATAAATTGTCAATGCGGAAGTTGTAGATTCTCTTGGAAAACGGCTGGATGAACTAATTGCACCAAACTATCATGTACGCAGCCTTTTTTACAGGCCTTAAAGCCCGCAAATTACACAAGCTTAGGCGAAACATCGGTACTTGAGCGTCGCAAGACGCGTCTCAGACAGGGACAGCTTTCCATCGAAACGCTGTCCCTGAACGAACTTTTCATGAGCCCTGGGCGAGAGTAATGTGCTAGCATCTGTAGCGCGAGAACATGGGTTTTACGCGGGTCTTTTAAGGCTGGAAAATAAAGGTGCGGAAATGGTACCTTGGTGCCAATATTTCAGGCAGCTGTGTTTCAGTACCATTTACGACTTCTGAAGTGAGGCTTTGTTCTTGAACCGACTGTCTAAAAAGTTATATAATTAGTCTTTTATTTAATTAAAAATCTCTTGACTAGACCACACGACTCTCAAAAGCACATAACTGGCTTTACTCGAGTAGGAGACTCTGTGTTTTTAAGTCCTTGTTTACTTTTAGCACAGAAGTCCTGGATATTTCGTTTCGCACCCGCCGCAGTGGCTCTGTGACATTAACGTTCGCCTGCTGATCCCAAGGTCCCGGGTCCGATTCCGGCCATGGCGACCGTATTTCGATGGCGGCCAAAAAAAAATTATCAGACATAAGCTTACCGGCTTTGCGCATAAATCAGCGAAAGCTAATTGGCATTACAGGCCGAGACGTCTGGAATGGCAGTCTCATTTTGACGCTTCAGAGGCGACTGCCTAGTTGGGCGTCTCAAAGTGCAGTTTTGGCGTCTCTACGCTCAGATGCGTACTCGGCCTTCCTCCGCTTGCGGTCTTCGTTTCGATTGCGTTCCAGGAACGCTTCACGAACTCCAGTCCAATTTCCGGTGCTGTATTATTCGCAGCCTGAACGCTCTGTTGATTTCGAGGAAAAGAAACGCACATTACTGGCTCCTTGGGTCAGTGGACACCTCAGTCGCGCTTTGAGGTACGTGACGGCAGTGTCCACCTAACGCGCTTCGCGTAACTTGTTACATGGCTGTCGTTGTACTCGCTATATTGTTTCTTTAAATGACTTGTACAAAGCTATAACAAATTTAGCTGTATAATGAATGTGTGTTGGGCGATCTCAGAGCCCGTTAGAGAACCTTGGGTGGATGAAACTATTGCGTAGCCCTCCACTGCACCGTCCCTCACAGGCCATGTTACCGCTTAAGGAAGTGAAAACCCCACAATTAACAAAATATTTGTTCCGCTTCACCGTGGCTGCCTGTGTTTCTGTTAGCGCATTTCTTCTTTTATCTTTGCAGACTATCATTGCCATCACAGGAGCTTCTGAAGGAGTACCCAGCCTCTCGGAACTAATGGAGTCGGCTCTTGACGACCCTGAGCCTCATGTGAATGCAGGCCCAGACTCGGTGTTGGCGATAATATACTCAAGTGGCACCACGGGATTGCCTAAAGGCGTGCAAATCACGCACCGCAATCTTATCGCAAAAGCGGCAATGTATGGGTAAGCGCAGCAAGACTGAGCGCAAGCGTTTATAAGGCTGCCGCCTTGTACAGCCATGCGGAGTTGTAATAGTAATGCGCGCCCATCGAGCCGGCAGCATGGCAGCACCTGATAACAGTAATAAGTAATTTGTGAGCGCTCGCGCAAGCGCACAAAGTGCTCTATCATTACGAGCGTCGAATGCTGCTTTATTCCCTTCACGAATACACTTGCAATAACCTTTGTTTGAAAAACAACCGGCATGAAGATTTAAAGAAAGATGCCTTTGAAGGAAATGTTGCGTTTCCATACTTACTAACAGCAGAGTACAAAGCTGATTCAAACTTGTGTGACTCTGTTCCTACTTCGCAGCGGGCTACGGAAAAACAACGTTCACATTCCAGGCAATTGCTTCACGCGTGTCTTTGTTTTATATTCACTCTACATTGCACGCGCGAACTTCAGTAGTAAGAAAATAGAGTTGTTTGAAAACACGTTTAATTCCTTTCGTTACTCAAACAGAGGCTGCGGTATAGTAAAGAGGAACCCTTGTCGCAGTGACGCGTCATAGTCACGCACATGCTCTACTTAACACTATTTTTTTTCCAAACATAATGGGGCAGGGCGCGTGCCGTCGTGAACGGATCACTGTAAGAGACGACACCATTGCTAGGAAGGACTTCATGCGTTTGCGCGAACTCTCGCCGATTTCATCGTCGTTATAAGGCGTTGATATGACGCGCAGTAGGCAGAACCGCGTGATATTGGACAGCTCCAGGATGCCGTTTACCGTGTTACCGTTACTGCTGCCGCAGTACTGGAAGCCCGCGTGCCGTCAGTACGCAAGTGCAGATCGCCGTGAGGGCGCGAGCCAGGCACCCGGCAGCTGCGCGAACGTCTGGCGCATCGCGACGAATCGGCGCGTGCGCACTGGGCTCCCTGTATTCCGGCAACGGTAACGGTAGCACGGCACACGATATGCTAAATGTGTCTATTATTAAACATCTGCAAGGCTGTACTGCATGACATTTCAACGCGGATGGTTAGGGCCTTTTACGAAGTTGACTGCATATCCATGGCCGCACGTTGCATGTGCACAAAGTGCGGCCTGCTGCGTCACCCGGTCATAGCATGGGGGTTTTAAACAAGGATTTAGTGTTTTGGCCGTGATTAACGTAGAAATTCAGTGTAGGTCTTGTGCCTACTTGGCCCAACCTGGCAATTTCGCGTTTGGGTTTCGATTTCGACTCCACCGCGAATTCAGTGTTCTGGGGTGCCTCGATGCCAGCATCGCTTTTAAATTTTAATCTGAAATAAGACGTCCGTGCGTGGCAGCAATATTCAGCAGTTTCATGCCCCAAAGCTGCGAACATGCTGCTCTAAAACCATTTTCTATCGATTTTCAATGGCTCTAGCTGGCAACACAGTTGCTTAAAGATCAGCCCAGTATGCCTCAAACAAGGATGTTAAATCGATGCACTCGTTTAGAAAAGTGGTATGTCATTAATTCATAGATGTATTCTTAGCCTCCGCATCGTATAAAGTTGAAAAAAAAAACGGCCAGTTTTTGTCTTCCTCTTCGCAGTCGTTGTCATTGGGTGGGACGCGGTTTCGAATCGTGAGACGCCGTCAAACGTACCGAAATGCCTGGATTCTCTCTGAGCGTCTGTGTGTGGGTTATAACTTAGCAAATCCGCCATACCAGGATCTCCTATAGTGGTGGTCACCTAGACCATATCTGCCATGAAAACAGTCAAGGGATGAAAGGGGCAGATATATATTTCGTTTTCGTTTATTTACTTAAAAAAAAAAACTGGACAGTACAGTCTAAGCAAGCAGGGTGGGCATAAAAGTTCGTGAAATCACGAAGAAGCAACCTGGAAGAAAATAAAGCACAAATAGCGCTCGTTGGTCAGACCTCACGCAACACGGTTTAGTTATCCGATTCCAACCTGAAATGTGAACTTTACTCATTTAAATACTTCTAAGTAATTAAAGTTATTTAAAGAACTTAAGTGTGCTGCCTGTAGTAAAGTCGAATTGTGGATTTTTTTCCCCCAAGCATTTCAACCTACAAGATCCGAGCACCAGGCCCGGGAAATCTTGCAGCGATTAAAGAAACCGGTGTGTACGGTGGCGCTGGGGATCGAACGCAGCACATACGGAATAGGAGGCGAATTTACCCCGAAAGGTCACTTCGAACCAGCGGTTTGGCCGAGGATCTTTTTAACAAGCATTTCCGAATTAAAAGCCGAGCATCAGGCCCGGGGAAAACTTTAAGCACTTGAAAAGCGCTCGGTAACCGGCAGCACTGAGGACCGAACCAAGCGTTTCCTGAATGCGAAGGGACATTCTACCTGAAGGCCACCGCTCTGGATTTAAGAGCAACCTCGTCCATTCCTTGATCAGAATTACTGCTTTGAATTTTTGTCTTCCTACAATATTTTTATTGTATATTTTGTACACTCGCGAAGTTCACCAATGACACAATTCAACAGTCATCGGAACCGAGGAGCATAAGGGCTGCTTTTTTTAATTTCTGGTATTCATCAATGGGAGAATAATTAAGTAAATATTTTAAAGATAGTTCATTAGAAAGCAGGACAAAAACAACCATATGCCAGCGGTGGGATCCGAAATCACGAGCTTGGAATTTCGCGTCTCGTGCTCTACCAACTAAGCTACGACGACGGCTGTCCAGTCGCCTGCTTTCGGGGTATTTATATGTAGTGTAACGGAACATTTAGAGTGTTCACCAGCGCCACCCTCGTCCATAGCGGCGGACGTATTACGTCCTGTATTACGGCGAGTGCCACGTAGGAGCATGGTCGAACGGTGAGGGTGGAAGATGTGCGAGAACCTTTTATGCTACGTAGGGCATCAAGAGGGCCAGAATCGAGGCCTTCGTTAGCTGTAGAGGATAAAAGCGATGGGAAAAGAGGGGTTGTTATGTCTCAAACATGACGGAATCCAACAATCACCAGAAAGAAGGAGGATAAGGGATGTTTTTTTTATTTGTGATCTTCATTAATGGAAGAATAATACAGTAATTGTTTCAAAGATAATTGATTAGAAATCCAAAGAAAAACAACCACGTGTAGCCGGTAGGATCCGATGACGAGGTTAGCGCTGGTGAACACTGTCAATGTTCGGTTGCAATACACATAAATGCCCCCAAAAATCAGAAAATTGGACAGCCGTCACCGTTGCTACTTTGGTAAAGCATCGGACGCTAGATTCGGACGTCGTGGATTCGGATGCTACCTTAGGCATGTGGTTGTTTTTTCTTATGCTTTGTAATCAATGATCTTTAAAGCATTTACTTTATTAATCTCTCATTGATGAACAACATTAATTAAAGAAACTCCTCTGCTCCTTGGTTCCGGTAACTGTTGGATTCCGTCTCGTTTATTATAACGAGTCCCTCTTTTCTCTTTTGTATGTCAAGTTCACTAATGTACAGCTTCCATTTGTTGCGTTAGTTGCAGTGTTTTCACTGCTGCGAATGCGGTGCATGGATCTAATCCCGGTTTTAGAGCCACTTGCTTTCTTCTTTTTGTTCTTATTTTCATTGCTTGTCTTCGCCGCTTTCAGTGTATTTAGTTGCTTACGACAATCATGGGAGGGCCTGATACAGTGACTGACTAGGGGACCTCCATCTGGAAATTCTTTTTTGTAACCTCACTGCAAGAACTTAATAAAGCCTTAGTCTGATCCCAAAGAAATTCTAACCTAAACTTCTTTCCTCAAGTTCAAGCCGCTCAATTTTTAAACTTTTGCTTAAGACGGCGGACAGTCAGTGTTTGCATATTTTTAAAAGATAAACGTTACAGCTGTTTCCTGTATTTTTTCAAGAATTTTTGTATTAGATTTAGTATACTGGTCCCAAACTATGCATGCATATTCGTGTTTAGGTTCAGAGGAATACAAAATAGCTTAATGTTACGCGGGGCATTTTTCAGTCTTAAGCGGCACAATTTCCTGTACTGTTTTCGTTGTTTCTTCTCCATACAACAGGGTGTATAAATATAACTTGAAGAAAGTGTTAAAATTAATTTACGACGTTTGCTTTCAGGCTTCAAGACCAGTCATTGTTTTACAAAGACGACAAGGTCTTGAGCTTAGCACCACTGATGCACATCGGAGGCTTCACAATGACATTTTGTAACCTCGCCCATGGCTGTACATCGGTATTGATTCAAAAGGCGGACATCGATGCGTTCTTGGGCGCCGTTGAAGCGTACAGGGTAAATATCGAGTGAACAGATACCCGCAAGTTTACGTTCAAATAGAATACCTGCGTAGTAATTTCAGTCATTCTTGCGTGTATATTTTTTTTGGAGAGGAAAAAGGTTATACAACATTTTTTGCGAGCCGAACCACAAACAAAAGGCGTATGATAAAAACAGAATAGTTAAAAAATGAAATTATTGGAGAAAGAAACGCTTACACGGATGATATCTGACATGAAGGTTAAGAGGTTCTGCAGACATACGGATTTGGAGCTGGAATGTTCTGCAATGACACCAACGCAGTGTCGTACTGCGTCACATTTCCCCTCTGGTATGACGAAACTACGAACCGTACAGAACTGTGTCAGTTGTATCAGTGCGCATCGCAGTCCCGTACAATTAACATGCGGGCGTTTCTTACCCTCGCTTCAATGTTTTGTAAGCAACGATGTGAACCTGCAATGCGTTTCCTGCTCTGCACTTTTCGGGTTGCACCCACTTTCGCTGGTTGCTCATTGTACTTCATACTGCGGAACCAAAAGCGACTGATGTGATGCCTGCCGCCGCAACTGTAATCTGTAAAGGCGGAATGCAGCACTTTTGTACTGAGATTCTGGTGCAGGTTACAGAACCTCGGATGTTCCCATTTAATCTCGAGCTCTCTGCAGCGGCATGTCGCATAACTCATAGTGCTACTATGATACGTCAGAACAACATTATGTTGGTTTGGTTTATGGGGTTTAACGTCCCAAAGCGACTCCGGCTATGAGGGACGCCGTAGAGAAGAGCTCTGGAAATTTCGACCACCTGGGGTTCTTTAACGTACGCTGACATCGCACAGCACACGGACTTCTAGAATTTTGCCTCCATCGAAGTTCACCCGCCGCGGCCGGGATCGAACCCGCCTCTTTCGGGTCGGCAGCCGAGCACCATAGCAACTGAGCCACCGCGGCGGCAGAACAACAGTAGAGTGATAGCATGCATTATATATGAATGTCAGGAACACCTATATTGCGGTTCCAAATTTGGTCAATAAAAAAGACGCAAGGGCGGAAAAGGGCTGCTTGGCGTGAGGAGCTTCAGAAATGTCTTCCAGTAGTGTGGCAACTCTGGCGCAGAGCAGTTAACCGCTGGAAACTCCTTTCGTCTTGGGGGGTTCAAAACGGAGTAATGAATATGGTATTACTGGACTGCCTGTGGAAAGCTTTTTTAGATTTTGAGGCTCTGGCAAGGTTCAAAAACCAAGACATCTGGTCAAGTACAGGCTTGCAACGGCAGAAGATTGTAGTTGCCATTCCGCAGCGTAGGATACTGGAATCCGCATAGAGAACGATGGAGCCACGGACATGTGGGAATCTTGCTGAGAAATGCGGTCGCCAAGAGACGACAATGCATGACTGGACATTGGGCAAGAAATATCGCTTGGTTTGTTGCCGCTTAGTTGTTTAAAATTCCAGTGAGGAGGAAGAACCGGGGGGGGGGGGGGGGGGGGCGGCTGTGGCAGCGAGGAATGCGACGAAACGTAAGCCATTAGTGTTCGTGTTGAGTGCGAAAGTGGCCTTTAACCTACGAGCCTAACGCCGTTGTTCCACTAGTTAAGCCCATTCTATTGAGCTGGGCATGTACTTGCAAAGTGACTATATGGATGATACGTAGAAGTCAAGTGATGACTTTCATAGCCTCTCAAAGGCTTCGAGAGGATCCCATTGAGTCGTTGCTAAATGCTGAAGCTGCGCTCCGTGAAGGAGGCCAGTTTGCAGAATCACACACGCCAGATGCCGTGCGACATGCAAGGAGGCTCCGCTAGTCTTGGGAGCAATACGGCGTATGAGACCTAGTATTTAAGTTGTTTGGTTTTAACCTGAGACAGCCAAGTGCTCCCTGTTCCCACCTAAGTGATCATCAAACCCAGAATGATAACAGGGTCGAGCATTCTTGAAGTAAGGTCTCGGACAGTTGTAGCCGAATTGGCATTGGAGCCAGTGAGTACCCCCCACCCTCCTCTCTGCGCTGCAGTTGCATCATCCCAGCTTTGCACCCCATGCGGTTCGCACTCTCTTAGGTACGCCACTATTAATTCATTAGAGACATTACAAAAAGGAGCAACCTTTCATGTAGCTTCAAGTCGATGTCGCCCTATTAAACTGATACAGAATCTTGCAGGTGCTCAAGGTGCGTTGCTGATCATACAGCAAAGTTTCAAACAGTACATTACATTATGCTGCAGTTAAATTGAAGCAGCAATTTTATAATTGGGCGCTTCTGTCTCAGCAAAATTTAATAAATATTTTGGAAGCCACAGCGGGCGTCCCCGAGACATTCGAATCGGGGCGAAAACACGCGGCATAACGAGAAGTTAGGGATGCAGGCGGCTGACTACGCAACCTTGCAATGAGGTGCCGCAAGGTTAAAACCGAGGTCACAAAACTGCGGCAACTAGCACGACAACATCGACTGTGGTTGCTCCATGTCAGGCTTGTGGCAGCAGCCAACGTGCGAGAGAGACAGCGGAGGCTTTTCGCAACATGTGCACGTGAGGCAGGGATTTGTAGCTCTCAGTGCTTTATTCCTAATATCGAACAATTTGAGCTCGAATATCCCACCAGATAACTGTTTCAGTCATCGCTTGTTTTGCTGAGATTTGCTCCTTTATGTAAGCAAATAACTTGGAAAAAATTCTGTTAAAACTGGTCACGGATCTAGAATGCTTTCGTAGTCCAGATTCTAGCCATTACATTTTCAATCAAGAAGTTAAACAATATAGTATTGTGCTGAAGGCTAACATGATACAAGTATTCCAGTGTTATCTTCTCAAGATGTTCTTCTTCCTGAAAAAAAAATGTTATGCTGTATGCTGCTTCAGCGCTGGCTAGAAACCTTCGTCAACGAGCGCAATACATGCGCCATGAGCGTTTTTTAGTGGACATTCATAGCATATCGAATAGGTATTAGCGGAGAAGTATAACGCTTTACCGGATGCCACCTGCGCCTGCGCACGCGCCTGGTCCCACCTGTGTCACTGCGCGTGCGCAGGAGGGGTCCGATAACCTGATATTAGTCTCCGCTGATACGCGTCCGGTATGCTAAAACCGTCTAGTGTTACGTTTCTTTCTTACGTACTTAATGTTGCAAGCTCTACAGCACCTTCGGTGACCTTGTTTCGCAAGCTTGTCCAAGCGAATCTATTAGCTCCGGGCATGTATCGGCCATCAGTGCGACCACCACACGCGAGGAATGAGGTTTGAAATTTTGTCGTTTATGCGGCCCAGCCGCATAAACGCTACTCTTCACGTGGGAAGGGGGACGAAGGGAGAGATATAAAGGGGGGAGAGAAAGGTAGGCTACTTTTTTGCGTGTCCGTGGTCCATAACTAACGGAGTACACTGGGCACACTCTGAAAGTTTAGAGCCTTGAACTCAATGCTGACTATTTCAAGTATTTTAAAAGCGACTTGTGTAGACTTCAGAGCTGTTCTTTGCGATGAGGGTTCAGCCCAGGACACAGAATCTCGGCCTCTGTAAGGGAACGAGAACCTAAGCGGCGGAGCGTTGCAGCCAGGAGGAGACACTCACGGTCAAACAGAGGGCAATTATGAATTGATTAATTGTCTCTTCGCACCCGCAGTTCTCACATGCCAAATTGAATTCGGAACAACGTGTGGTGGCTAATTTGAGCAATCAGGTTTCGAAAAAGAAATTTCGCTCTTTTCTTTGTTTACAGCCGACTATGCTAATGGTGTACCCAACGTTTGTCGGGAAACTTGCGGATCATCCGCATCTACAGAATGTGGACACGACCAGCGTGACAAAACTGGTGGTAGGCGGGAACACCGTGAGCTCGTCTGCACTGCGGATGATCACGGTAAAGCTTGGTTTAAAGGGTGTCATCCAAAGTGAGTATACGAGTTTCACTATTTGCTATGCACTGAGTAGGAAAGTAGAAATTTCTCTGTTGATTATTATATGTGGGACATCAAACGCCGCGGTAAAAATTCTAATTAAATGAGAAATAGTATGTGCATTCTACACGAGCCAGATACTCTAAGCAGATCATGGCAGTGAGAAGGCGGTAGTTTCAGCGCATGTCTCGATAAGTGCGACTACCATGCCGGAAAGGGATTGTTCTTGAAAGCATCCTCAGTTCCACCCTCTGCTCGAGGACGTGCTTCCGAATATGCGCCAAAGGTATTTCTGCTGGAGATAAACTAGAGCGTATCGTTAGATGACAGCTGTGATGATAGAAAATTGGAGTGTCCCTACCAGTCGAAAGCAGATGTATGCATAAAATGCTCTGTAGTGCTGACGTAACACTGTCTAGACTGTTTTAGAGATGGTGCTAGCCACATTTTTGAAACGGGTCTCGCCCAAACCATGTCAGGCCACACCATAGCACAGTTCCTACGACGCCGACATCGCAAAAGTACCGAACGAGCCAGAGGCGCATATCTTCCCGATCATGTGCTCACAATTCAACGACACAGGCCTGTAATCTTACTGCGCAACGGGTCAAATTGAACCTTGTTTTAAGTTCTCGTCTCTGCAAAGGCAACCATGACATTCACGGTGCCGCTAGCGTGGACTCGACGGCACGCGCCCCGGACCACGTCCAATTTCTTCCGCCCCCAATCCACTTCCTTATAGTTGTCCCACGTTTGTTCATTGTGTAGCCCCAAGCAAAAAGGTGCGCATGAACGCATCCGGCAGGCGTCGAGGCTTGCATGCAATTATGATATGAAATCGCTCGTACACACAATATGCTAGGCACTGCCGCCGGTAACCCGATCTACGCTGTGCTTGCGCAGCCTTCACATTTTTTTAAAGCGCCCTTCTATTAAAAAAATTCGGAACGCTATACCAACAAACTCAATACACATTTTTTTAAAGCAGAACCTTCGGGGGCCCGCACAGCGCGCTTTTGTTCCCGGTGCTCCTGCTGATGCAGCGCGTTCCCAGCTGTATGCCATTCGCACGGAAAGCTTTGGAAAGCTTGGCTTCAGGGTCGGAGCGGCTTCCGTACGATGTCCGCCTGGGTCTGCTCAAAACGAGAGCGTAAAGGATTTTAAACTTAAACAGCCCTTACATCTTGCGTGCTGTGCTTCATTTTTGCGGAAGTGTACGAAGTACTGAAAGGTGCGCATTGTCTGCGGGGAGTTTGTGCACAGTGCAGGTGGCATGGAATTCGGCATACAGGGTGTCCAGGCTAATTTAAGCAAGGGTTAAAAATGAGATATTTGAGGTAGGCCAGGGAAACCGCTTACATACAGCTACCAGCCGGCTTGCGCATCTAGGCAATTTTTTGTATTGCTATTAATTACGGAGTAATTAATATAATTTTTATCAATGCGTAAATATTGACTTTAGACGGCAGATGTGAATAGCAAAGTTGGAGAGCACTTTCAGAAACCACCATTCTATTTATTTGCGATAAAGAAAGCCTCACGTGTGTCTTTTTACCGAGCTCCAAAGAAAGTCCGCAAAACACAAAAATTCACGTGACTAGCGCATTCGCGCGCCAGGATTGTGCTCTTTTCAATCCAGGCTTGAGTGAACGAAATCAGCTGCTGGCAAGGCGCGACAACCCCACTACTCCGGCAGACCGATATGTCGACGGTGGTTGCGACGCCGCGCGAGCCAGTCTGCAAGCTTGACGGCGCAAGTTTGGCCGCAACCACAGTCGACATATCGGCCTGCCGGAGCAATGAGGTCGTCGCGCCTTGCCAGCAGCTGATTTCGTTCACTCAAGCCAGGATTGAGAGCAGCACAGTCGTGGCGCGCGCATGCGCTAGTCACGTGATTTTTTTTTATTTCGCGAACTTTCTTTGGAGCTCGGAAAAACGATACACGTGAGGCTTTCTTCATCGCAAAATAAATAGAAAGGGGGTTTCTGAAGATGCTCTCCAACTTTGCAATTCAGATTTTCTGCCTAAAGTCAATATTTCATTTCATTTTATTACCTTAAAGACCCACGAGGGGTATTACATAAGGGGTGGGTACATATATTTTGGTGAGCAAGTGTTAACACAAAGAAATATGACTGGTAACATTATTAGCAAAGTTGGATGAGCACATGATGGCTGCGATTTCGTTGGGTAGGTCGTTCCAGTCTGTTGCAGTACGGGAAAAAAATGATGCGGCAAAGGTGGTAGTACGGGCACGAGGTCTGGAAACTTGAAAAGGATGACGAGTGCGATGAGATATGCGGGCTCGAGGGACGATGTAGGGTGCGTGGCCTAGTGAATTATGGAAAAATTTATGGAACAAGCAAAGGCTGGCAATGCGGCGACGAAGCGATAAGGGCAATAAGTCGGATTCAGCTTTCAACGCTGATACACTGATGTTGTAAGAATACGATGAATGGATGAATCTGGCTGCTCTGTTTTGGACTGATTCGAGTGTATTTATAAGGTTAGCTTGGTGCGGGTCCCAAATGGGTGAAGCATATTCTAATGTTGGTCTAACAAGAGATTTGTATGCTAATAACTTTACATGTTTAGGGGCTAGGCGGAGATGACGTCTTAAAAATCCAAGTGTTTTATTAGCAGATGAAATTATGTTCGTAACGTGCGTGCTCCAGGACAAGTCGCTACACAAGGTAATGCCTAAATACTTGTACGATAAAACCGGGTGTACAGGGACGTTAGCTATTACGTATGGGAAATGAAGCGGGTTGCGGCGACGCGTGAAGGACAAGATTTTACATTTATGAGGGTTAAGTTCTATTAACCAATTAGCACACCATTCTTGAATGCGGTTAAGGTCGTCCTGAAGAGATTTTTGGTCAGAGGCGTTATTAACTTGGCGATAAATTACACAATCATCGGCGAACATCCGAATATTACTGCATACATTCGTTGGTAAATCGTTAATATAAATTAAAAACCGAAGCGGACCGAGGACAGACCCTTGCGGGACACCTGACGTTACTGGAATAGGACGAGAGTTGTGGCTGTTAACGATGACGCACTGTGAGCGGTTAGTCAGGAATTCTTCTATCCATTTAAAGATATTAGAGGGGAGGTTCAAATATGAAAGTTTCAGTAGTAAGCGTTTGTGGGGAACCTTATCAAACGCTTTCGCATAGTCTAGAAAAACAGCATCGGTCTGTAGGTTAGAGTCAAGATTAGCATGCAAATCATGGATAAAAATGGCCAGCTGTGTTTCGCATGACAAACCTTTCCGAAAACCATGTCGCAGGATGAAAAAAGTTGTGACAGTCGAGGAAGCTCATGACACTGGAGTAAATGACGTGTTCCATGAGTTTGCAGGGTACACTGGTAAGGGAAATGGGACGGTAGTTAAGCGGCGAATTTTTTTTACCCGATTTGAAGACTGGAACGACCTTACCGCTCTTCCAATCGTGTGGTAGTTGACTTGTTAACAGTGACTGTGAAAAAAGTAGGCATAAAAATTGCGCACAAATATCATTGGTATTTTTCAAAAGCTTTGAGTTAATGTTGTCAATACCGGATGAAGATGAAAGTTTCATGTTTTCAATTAAGGACGAAATGCCAGATGACGTGAAGACAACTGGTGGCATAGCATCACTTATTATCGACGATGGTGCTGAAAAAGATGATGATATTTCAGTTTCTTTTGTAAATACGGATGAGAAGGCAGAGTTAAACACAGCGGCGCACTCAGCATCAGTCAAAACTGCGCCTGACTCATCTGTCAGGGTTATTTCTGGTGCATGATGCGGATTGATGACTTGCCAGAACTTTCTGGGGTTATTTGTGAGTATATTCGGCAAGTCCGAGTGGAAAAAGGTATGCTTGGCATTAGACATAGCAATGATATATGATTTTTCAGCTTCGTGATATTTTACCCATGCGCTATACGTCCCCTGAGACCTGGCTGAACGGTAAAGACGCTTCTTTTTGTTCTCCAAACGTTTCAGTGTTTTAGTAAACCATGGCTTTTGTGAATTAGAGCGAAAACTAATTTGGGGGATGAATCTATTGGTTAGACTTTCTAGTTTGTCTCTGAACAGTAACCAATTTTCTTGAATACTGCGGGAATGAAAACGTGACGAGAAGACTTGAAGGAACGCATTAAGTTCATTATTTATGGCGTTATAATTCCCTTTGTCATAAAGACGAATGGTTTTAAGGCATTTGCGGCGCCGGTTTGGCGTAAGGACAAGGTTAGCGTGGATAACTTTGTGATCGCTTATTTCAGGTAGGTATGTAACGGGCTGTACGCTGTCCGGATGATTGGTTAATAAGAGATCTAAAATATTGGCACAGTTCTGTGTTACGCGGGTAGGTTCAAGTATTACCTGAGTAAGATTGAGGTTGTTGCAAAATTCTAAGAATTCTCTTGTTTCTCCGTTGTTAGCTATAGGTGTGGGCTGGTTATGCCAGTCAATATTCGGAAAATTAAAATCGCCGAAGAGAAAGATTTGTGAATTAGGATGCTTTGTGGACAGATCACTTAGTACGTTATTAAGCTGACGGGAAAAATCGTGACTACTGTGTGGCGGCCTGTAACAAACGCCGAGTAAAACTGTGTTAGGTGCTGCGTTTAAGATTAGCCACAACATTTCGAGGTCGGATGAATCTTGTATTAGGGAACATGATAAATCTTGGCTGACAGCAATGAGTACACCCCTTTCTCGTGAATCGTTACGGTCTTTCCGAAAAACCTGAAAGGTAGAGCAGTAAGTACTTCGTTATCTGTTATGTCACCGCTCAGCCAAGTCTCAGTTAGTATAAGTAGGTTGCTATTTGATGACGAAACAAGGCTGGAAATAAGTTCACGCTTAGGAATAAAACTACGGATGTTAGTGTATATAGCGGAGAGCAAGAGGCTAGATAAAGAAGCTTTCGTGGTACGGTTTCTAGACGGTTCATGATGAGGTGGTTGCTAATCTGATTGTGAGGGACAAGTTACTATTTCCTTGACTGTTTTCGTAGTTTCGTCGAACACGTAGCGCCTGGGACCAATATGCAATGTCTTCAAATTCCAAGCAAATTTTGTTGCCTTTTCTTTTGCGAACGCGACTAGGTGCTTTCGTGCATTTCGGACTCTGAGGGAAAAGTCCTCGCCGACGCTGAAGTCAGTATCCTGAAACTTATGACCATTCGATAATATGGCATCTTTAATTTTAGATGGAAGTAAACTTGACGATGATTGGACGAGTGTGGTTAGATTTGTAACGGCCAAGGCGATGGGCGCGTTCGATGTTCTCAGGGTCAATTGTTACGCTCAAGTTCTGAAGGCAATGGTTGATGACTATTTCCTCAGAGCCTGCAAAATTTTCGGATGCGTTAGTATCGGGTATGCCATAGAATATCGGGTATGCCATAGAATATGAGGTTATTGCGACGCGAGTGGTTTTCTGCATCTTCTATTCGAGCCTCTAGAATGTCGATCTGTCGGGCCATCCCAGCACTCTCAGATTTCATTGCTTCAAAGTCAGTTTGAAGATCCGAAAGAGCTTGGAAATGGGCCTCCAGATCGGTCATTCGCTTAGTCAAGCTGGTTATGGCAACTTCAGTGCTATTTATCTGTGTCTTGAGGCCCTGTATTTCGGAAATGAGTGTTGTTTGACCGGGAGATAGATTTTTTAGTTCAGCGAGCACATCCTCGATAGTGTTAGGGCCTGGGTTGGATTCTACATCTCCTGCCAAGAGCAGCAAGGCACGCAAAACATCACTGCAGTCAGCAACAATGAAAACAAAGCACTGCGGGCTCGGCAGCTGCACTAAGAAATAATTGCTAGTTTTTTTTGCAAACAGAGAATACTTGTCACCAACCTGCATGATGAACAGCAGAGCATTAGTGACTCGTGCGGGAGCACAGCCACCGAGCCCACAGAGCGGGGACGGAGGTTGCAGCACTTTTGTATCGGCGGGTGATGACACTGGCGATGAGGCTTTCAATTGATCATGAAGGAACAAAAAGCCAGGATGTGGCGCTGTCGGACAGGATGAAGCGGTGATGTCAGGCGGAAGCAGCAATATGATGCCGTTATCACAGCAGCTTGGTGCTGTAGTCGACACAGTAGGGGGGGAAAGGGCCCGCAGAGCAGCGAAGAGCGCGTTGGCAGCGATGGCGAACACCTGCATGATGAACAACAGAGGATTAGTGACTCGTGCGGGAGCACAGCCACCGAGCCCACCCGTTGACGCGTTTTTACGCGTTTTTACGCGTTTAGAAAAATTATCTTTATTGCTAAATTATTAATTTCAAAACAAAAATTGCCTATGATGCGCAAGCCGGTTGGTAGGTATATATAGGTGGTTTCCCTGGTCTACCTCAAATATTTTATCTTTTAACCGTTGGCTAAAGTCAGCCTGGACACTCTGTATAGGCTGAATTTATTGATGTCAGTAGCCCGCCCAGCTCCGCCATCGGTCCGATTTTACCTGATGTGATTTTATCTGATATCTCCGAAGTCGGTATGGGACCGATGTGGGTTCTAAAGGGGCAAGGCCAATTGGGCCAGCCACATGGTTCCCACAAGGGGCCAATGTAGGTCTTTTAGGGGCAGACCCACCCCAAACGCTCCCGTTGTACCCTGAAAGCTTAATATCATGCACTAATTTTTTTTTCAGTGGCAGCCACAAATAAGCAACCCACCGAAATTTTCTTTCTGAAGTGATCCCATGTTGCACTTTGTGCAGGCAACGCACCATATCTTCGCGTTGCGCGGAGAGCCCATGTTTCTGTTTCGGCCTATAATTACATTCGGAGTCTCAGGTAGTCTAGTGCGTCCTGGACAGTGGGTGCACAGTCTTTCCTTCGCATGGTCTGATTATTCTGCACAGTTTAGTTGAGTGCGAGAGCTCAAACCAGGTAACTTGAAGTAAGCGAGTAAAGAGGCTTAGAATTACACCAAAAATTATCCATAAAAGTAAGTTATGAGTCCGCATATTAGAAATTTGTGAATTTTAAAAAAAATGCATGCAAAGCGCGATGGAGCCACGTCGGTGGGTTAAGCCTGGCTGTAGCCGATGTGAGACCGCCTGCGGCAACGAATCTGCTGCCCCATTTAGGCTTGCTGCGTCTTTTCTCGCATAGCGATCGCATTTTGGTTGCATTTACACCAAAGACCCCAACATGGTACCGATGTGGGCAGCTTGTGGGCGCGCCCGCTTTCCAGCCGTGGCACATCTGATGCGAGATGCTATCGGTGTCGTGTGTGCAGCCCCTTTCGCGGTTTTTTCCCTCATATAGCCACATTGATGTCCCGCCTGCCCTCAACTACCTTACAAGGGACCAATTTGGGGCGCATGTGGACGCCCCCTTTTTCCAGTCCTGCCACGGGCGATGTGGAACCTAGAGCGGGTTCGCGTGGGCAACTGAATTTGGGCTACCAGAGGTTTTTTCAGTGTAGAGCCCATATTGGCGCTGTATCTGTCTTCATGAACGCTACAAGAGACCGTTCTGGGCAGCATTTGGGCACGCCCATTTCCCAACACTGTCATGGTCTATGCAGGAGTTACAGAAGCTTTGTGTGGGCAGACCCGTTTAGATGTGCTGAAGTTCAGTGCTGAAGTTTTTTCAGCACTGAACCCACATTGATGTTGCATCTGCCTTCATATAAGCTAGGTGGGACTGACGTGGGCAGCATTTGGGGTCGTCCGTTTTCAAGCCCCGCCATGGACTACGTGGGACCTACAGCGGCTTCGTGTTGGCAGCCCCATTTGGGCTAGCACAGGTTGTTTCAGCATTGAGCCCAAATTAACCTCAATTTGTCCTCAAGTAGCCGACAAGGGACGGATCTGGGCTTGGTGTAGGAATGGGGCATGAGGTAGGCCTAGCAACGCCGCTATGGGACCCGTGTCAAAGGGGCAAAGCCCAGCCTGGCCCACTTATTCCGCACAAGAGGCCGATGTAGGTGCATTAGCGGTTGCTCTAGCCCCACTTGCCCATGTGGGACTCACTAAAGCCCCCATTGCGTGCTACTCGGGCACTTCCTGTGCTTCACTTTAGCAAGGCTATCTGCAATTCACTCTTGTCCCGTGCTTCCCTCATGATTTTTTTATCATCTTAACATGAACACTATCATTATCCTCTCCGTTGCTGGCTGTGTTGTTCTCGATTTAATTTCGAGCCTTTCGTCAGCCTGCAAGTTCGTGCCGCTTTTAGTGCTGGCTCTATTAGGCTAATATGCAATATCTTCTTGGGCGACATTGGTAAGCTGCTGTTCGTCACTTTACGTGCCAAATGGACAAGGCCTGATGCTTATTCTCATATAAATTTCTCTCTAATGGTGCGGATCTGCAATCACCGCTTTCGCTAGATAGGTGTGTTCTTATGCAACTTCTAATACATCGTTGCCTATCGTGAGCTATTGTTACCATCCCCGGAATCTCTAGAGATCAGTTTTCTATATATAGATTTTACCCTCACCGTTCTGCTTTTATTGCATCGGTCCAAACACGATCTCCGGTTCCTCCCCTGAGTTACTTAGAATGGCAATGTAATCGGCAAATGAGGTTTCTGAGGTGTTTGCGGTTAACTCTTATTCCCAGCTCTTCAAAGTTTTACCCTCGATGTCTCGTGTCAACACGTGGTGTAAGCGAAAGATTTCGTCTTCTTACTTGACATCTTTCCTTACAGGTATTTTAACACTTTTCCCTTGGCGAGTTGTGGTCGCTGCGCAATTCTTGTAGCTGTTGTAAAGAAATTTACATGGGCCTCTTTCGTTGCCTGGTTGAGCATAGCCAAAAATTCTAGGCAAAAGCTGTTCTGAGCGGGAAACCATCGACGAATGTAACTTTTTCACATAATGCAAGATTTCGCTATAACAATCAATACACCTGCAGATGATCGGCGGCAGTCTTGAATTCTTTTTATTAACGTTTTTCTTATCGTCAAAAGCATTCCCTTTTGCTTTTCTATGGCAGTCTTAACTGTTCGATGCGATCGATGGAACCATTTTAAAAGAGAGATTTTGCTACATATCAGAAGAATATAATACTACTTTCAATATTTCCATAAAAGAATCTTACAATTTTTCAATTGTCAAAATTTTGTCCGATAATGTTGGAAACGCAATGCTTGTATGTCTGATGGTGTTTTGACTGAAATAACTGCTTTTTCGTAATCTAAGCTGACACAAATAAGCAAATAAGTGCTACTTAATTTCTGCGCATTTTTATATTACCTGAATGAAGTTGTGATTGTGGTCTATTGTGGAGTACCCTCTCCGAAAACCAGCCTGTTCCTTTAGTTGACTGAGGCCAAAGGGTACTATGATTCTATTAGCGCCTTATCAATGTACTATGCATTGTAAGCGGCAGTAACCTAATCAGTCTGGAATTTTTCACCTATAACATCCTCATACTTGTGGATTGTTATAGTGCTGGTATTTCCCCCAAGGTTCCGGTTTGCTTGAGGTCAAGAGACATGAGGGGATGGTGTCGAGACAGACATGACGTCAAGAAACAGTGTTTCTAGGCCAACACCTTGGCTGTCGTTCGACATAATGTATATCTATCTACGGTTATTTGATTCTCATCTAAAAGTTTCCCCTTTGTACTACTTGTAAGACATTTCATGCTTTTGTATTAATTACTTTGGCGATATCCATTTCTAAAAGTTTGACTGGCGCGCTAATCTAAGCGATTACAAAAAACACAAGGCAATATGCATGCAAGGTGTTCTTCCAGCCGTGTTGGGCTCTATTGTACCTCCAGCGCGCACGACGGAATTTTCCCCGTACACAGCAATTCTTTGCGCGAAATGCATAGTTGTGTCGGATGCAAAAAAAAAATTCTATATAACTTGAATCTGGACATTCCAGTTTGCACAATATGCTTGCTCAAGCTTCACTCTATTAGAACCTTGCACCACTTTCACAGACAAGTGAGCACTTATGTGTTCTTGGGAGTTGCGAGCACGCACAGTACTCTCGAGCTACTACATTCTCTGAGCTTTTCCAGTGGGCACAGAGGAACGCAGTGAGATACGTGGTTACCGGCCAAGAGCCTTTTGGTAGGCTCTAAACTGTAACATGCAAGTACATACAACTTGTAAGGTATCGGTAGCGTTCGCGGGGGTCATCGGAACGCGGCTGGGGGCACTCAAAGCGGAGCGTCTCCTTTCTTGGAACGCGGCCGCTCGCGAACGCGCCGGGAAGTCCGGGTGTCCACCGCCCCGCGGTACCGTTTCGCGCACGTGCTGGCGCGAAAGTGTATTTGTCTTTGTTTTTCACTTTTATTGTGCAATGGAAAGGGCGTTTTGGCCTACGGAAGCTGGAGGGCTGGCCATGCTCGCAGGTAAACCAATCATGTGAGCAGTGTAACATGATTGGTTGCTACGAAATGTGGGCCGGGCCTTTAGGTCTTTAAAACCGGACCCCGGAGCCGGAAGCGGGGTTCTGCGCTAAGGAGAGATGCAACGCATCTTCGGCAACGCCGAGTAGGGGCCTCCCCTAGTATTAGCCAGATCCACCTTTTTGTGGTTTGTCCTTTTTGCTGCTTAATGTGTCTAGTGCCTTAACTTGTATCTATTGTAAATACTGTACATAAAATTTGAAGTGTTCGCTTTACCCCTGCGTCTCAACTGAACACAAGACCGTCTCTGACGGGCACCCCTGGTGCGAAGAGCTTCAGTCTTCCAGTTGAAACTAACCCGTCTCTGGCGGGGCACCGCTGGTGCAATAAGGAAGACGAAAGAACCTGTGAAACTTTACTGGCGCAGTCGACAGGATCCTGCGGCCTTCGGAAGACGGCGCAGGAAGAAGACAAGGCAGGGAGAAAGCCGACGACAAGGCGACAGGTCAGCGTTCGTGAACGGACCTACGGAGACACGGCGGCAAGGACGCAAGGACCACGGCAGTAGTCCAGCGACGCGGGACTGCGTCCGGTCAAGGAAGCAGCGCGTCGGGAACTTGACGGTCACCGGCGGCGGACCAGCGGCGTGCGACAGCTCATCGCAGCGTCCGAGGAAAGTGGCGGTGGACTCCGACGCCAAGCAGCTGGCAATGCGGATCGACGCATCGAAACCGTGAGTTTCCTTGGTCGCATTGTTCACGTCCCTGTGTTCGAGCCGGTAGGACAGCTGAGGGGTACGGAAGGCGGTATGGAAAGCTATCCAAGCCGGCCCTCACTCGATGTGAGGTACCAGGTTGAGTTAGCGAAGGTGCGCTTAGCGGACCTTCAGGCTCAACTCGCGAAAGTGAATGGCGGAAAGGCGGTGCTTCGCGAGGAAGAACCTCAGGATGTAAAGTATGTCTTGAAGGTTATAGAAGCAAGACGCCAGCAGGTAGAGCTCGAGATCTCTAAGATCAAGGAGAGCAGAAGAGCCAGTCAATCAGCCACGGAGAACTGCTCCGAGTCCCGAGAGATGAGGCCGCCTGTGCTGGAAGACAAAGACTTATCCTGCTCAAGCACAGGTGGAGGAAAGAGCAGTCAGGTCGCTGTAGGTAATCAGCCGATATGCGCGGACGCCTCTTTGTTGGGAAATGCCGCAGAGAGCGAAAACGAGATTTCTGAAGGAATCACAGCTTCGCCACTGCGGGCGGCTAGCAAAGAACAGGATCAGCCCAATTCTGATGATCCAGGCCCAATTGAGACCAAGGTGTCCGATAACAAACAGGACAACGGTCAAATTCCTGCAGGCTCGGTGACGGAGGTTGTGACCTCCGACACGTCAAAAGAGCGAACGAAAAATAGCCAGGAAAAAGTAAAAAGAGAGCCAGCTTTCCGCGAAACTGGAATCTCTGGTGGAAAAAGTATCGGGATGGAACGCAGCGCCGTCCAGTTGTCGAACGCGCCCGATGTGCGTCCGATCAGGTCATCTGATGACAGGGAAATGTGTGGCGACTTGCCACAAGACAAATTCAGGCCGAATGACTGTGAGGGGGCTCATGGAGCCCCAGAGTTAAACAATGCTACGGAGCCGACAAGCTCCTATAAAGTAGGGAGCGGCAATTTAAATGTTTGCCCTTGCAGTAACAGTACGCACCGTGCTACAGGTCGCAACATCAAATGTAGCAAGACTGACCGTACTGATATATTTGGACGGCCCAGGGGCTATGCTCCTTGTGCAGCACGCGGTTCGTACCGGCGCGCCGGAGAGAGCGTGCCCTTAGGTGCGTTGTGTGGTCAGGGGTTTAGACCCATCGAGAACCGGGACGTGTTTGATCCTGGGGGTCACTAGCTGTTGAGTTCTTGCCCCGCTGTGGCACCGGCCTAATGAGCGTAGTAGCCATTGGGCGTTGATCGTATCGATTGAGACGCGTGGTGGCTCGAAACGCACACAGGGACGCTCGGTGCGACTAAGGAGGCTCACGTGGCCACTTACGGACGTCGTGCGAGTGCTACTGAACGCTCAAGTTGCGAGTGTCTGTGTGTGTGCGTGTGCTCGTTCGCGAGCAGGACGAGGGTGTCCACTTGGAGGTGGTGAACTGGGTGCAACGCACCAACTTGGACGCTGTGTTACGGCGCACGGCAGGCATGCCACTGGGTGTATTTTAGTGTGCAATTTGCTTGTTTTCTTGGTGCCCGTAAGCATTTTCTGTAATGTGTTGGTGCGCGTGTGCATTATTGTGCTTTTGGTTTTGTCGCTGCCAGTACTTGTGCAGCTGCGGTATGTCACCCACAGGGTGGTTTTGTGACCCGTACCGATCCCTTCTTTTTATAATTCTAAAAGTGGCATTTGAGCCCTTTGTAGAATCTTGGGGAGGGCGTGTAAGGTATCGGTAGCGTTCGCGGGGGTCATCGGAACGCGGCTGGGGGCACTCAAAGCGGAGCGTCTCCTTTCTTGGAACGCGGCCGCTCGCGAACGCGCCGGGAAGTCCGGGTGTCCACCACCCCGCGGTACCGTTTCGCGCACGTGCTGGCGCGAAAGTGTATTTGTCTTTGTTTTTCACTTTTATTGTGCAATGGAAAGGGCGTTTTGGCCTACGGAAGCTGGAGGGCTGGCCATGCTCGCAGGTAAACCAATCATGTGAGCAGTGTAACATGATTGGTTGCTACGAAATGTGGGCCGGGCCTTTAGGTCTTTAAAACCGGACCCCGGAGCCGGAAGCGGGGTTCTGCGCTAAGGAGAGATGCAACGCATCTTCGGCAACGCCGAGTAGGGGCCTCCCCTAGTATTAGCCAGATCCACCTTTTTGTGGTTTGTCCTTTTTGCTGCTTAATGTGTCTAGTGCCTTAACTTGTATCTATTGTAAATACTGTACATAAAATTTGAAGTGTTCGCTTTACCCCTGCGTCTCAACTGAACACAAGACCGTCTCTGACGGGCACCCCTGTTTCGAAGAGCTTCAGTCTTCCAGTTGAAACTAACCCGTCTCTGGCGGGGCACCGCTGGTGCAATAAGGAAGACGAAAGAACCTGTGAAACTTTACTCAACTCTTACCTCAACTGGGTCTGCATTACATATTCAGTTAGTACATAATGTGCTTTAACTTACAGAGTGCTGTCTCTCTTTTAATATACGGATAACACTTCATACAGGACCATGCTAGAAAAGCTCGCGCTCCTCTTCAGTCTACTTTTTAGGCGCCTTTATGCCTTGGCCATGTAGACAGGTTAAATGAGCATAAAGGCTTGAAAGGACACTTAAGCTCCGCCTTAAGGGTATGATGCGATAGCGTTAATAGGTCTCTGAGGGGCCCGGGGTCCTCTTTGCGGATCACTTTGCAGATACGGAGAAAATCTCTTCTTTCACCATTTTTCACCACCAGTCTTTTCTTTCACCTACGCTAAAATGACAAAACTACAATATGTTACGATTACAGATCCCTCCCGCAGATTTACAGTCCTTGTCAAAAGTATAAAGCTCAAGGGGACTGCTTCCGAGCCCTCTTGCATACTGAGGAACACTAATCTCACGAAGGCGGGATCAACGTAAGTCCTCAACCCTCCCAAGTTAGGGAACGCCAGATGTGTTAAAGAGTGCTGCTACATGGCTTGGAAGCAAACCCCTCGGGCTGTATATTTTTGACAAAGGCTGTGCTATTTGTCTGTCGCCTAGGTTCTGCCTTCACGCCCATATGTGCAAAACTGGTTATTACTTTACGTTCATGGATCGTGGGGAGAACCTCGTATCGCTCGTGGCGCACTAGTGCAGCTCGTAAGCGATGCACCAGTGCCCCGGTAGGTAGCTCTTTCAAACATAGCCACCGGTGGGGCTTGTGAGACCAATGTTGCTCTTCCCCAGCAACGTCTCGTGACCACTCATTAAAACAAATGCCACCTGCCACGGCGAGCAGTTTGCTCACAATCCGGTGGCCAGGTTGTGATAACGTAACAAGGTGACGTGACCTCGGTGGCGGGTGTAACAGCTTATTTTTTCGACACCCCAACGCCGCCGACGCCGGGTTTTCCGCTGAACGATACATTTAACTTTGTGACATTAAAAATCCAAGTCCTGCCACTATGTTCCTTAAAAATTGCGTCGTTGTCTCAATCCTTTAAGCCATGCCGTAACCAGCTTTCCTGGATCTTGACAACTGGCGCCCTTTGTCGGCCGCCAATAGCGAAGACCGCATGATCGAATGAAAATATCTTCCTTTGATACAGATAGCTAGAGTCCCGCGATGTGGTAAGCGAGTAAATTTACACCAATGGCTGCCTCGCACTAAAAAAAGAAAAATAGATGCGAAAGCAGGTGTTCATTCAATTGAACGAGACTCTTTAGCTGCGCCTTAAGGGTATGACGCGATATAATTAGTGGGTTAATGCCCATATACGCAGAATTGGTCATTCCCTGCTTAACATCCGCAGATTATCTGCTTAACATTCATAGAGTCCTCATGCAACTGCCAGCGCAGTGGCACAGCGGTTAAGCGATGCGGCACTTTAGTGGCAGGTGGCTGTTTGTATCGCAGCCACCGGTAGGGATTGTGCAACTCATGTCGCTCTTCCCGAGCAACATCTCGCGCATCTAGCGCGGCTCTCCTCCGAACTTACCCGAGTTTGCTTGAGTAAGTACTCGAGACTACACAAGCAACTCGGGTAAGTTTGGGTTGCTAGGCAGCAGCAAAAGATCGCAATAACGTCCGAAAGTAGAATGACAGCATTCTTAGACGGCGTTGGTGAGCGTATAAGTGCTTTCGCATTAATACATGGTGTGCTCTGAACATCCAACCTTCTCGCAGTAATTTTTGATGCTTAGCACCATGCAGCACATGGTGGCAGCCGAACAAAAATGGAAGCACTTGCTCAGATTTTGTGAACTTCTCAGGGCATTAAAGTAGTGTTAAATGCATAAGCCTAGTGGAGAGAATGATCGGGCAAGCCAATTAGATTTTCGTTGTTTCCAAGTGACGCTACTTTAAAAAAACAAGTCTTCAGTCCATTATTATCACAAGAGTATTTGTGGAAACTGCCCCTCCTTCTGCAGCGTACGCCATGACAGAGCTTACGGGTTGCATCACCTGTTCGATTCCACAACTGGATGACTACGAGAGTGTCGGAAAGCCAGCACCTTGCGTTGAGATGAAGGTAAGTGTTTTTCTGAATATGTAAACGCATAGACAGAGCGAGTGGATTTTCTTCTTTTTCTCGGGTGCCGTGTATGACATTCTGAATATTAACAAAATATCTAGAGGAGTGCAGCTAAGAACAGAATGCTTGCGTTTATCCAAAGTGCCGTTTATGGTTTTAGAAGAATATAACGTAGAGCTTCAGCCTTAAGACGCAATTATGCATCCACGACGGTTCGCTAATCTGGGTTTTGCGCCGGCGCGCAGAGAATACAGAATTGCCCGTTTTCTTGAACAAGTGGGATACGGCTTCCGACGCCGTTTCCTAAGGCCATGGAAATGTTTTCCTCTTTCTCGTCGCTTTCATAAAATCATAGCTCTGCCGCTCTGCCGCACCTTATCTGAAACTCCCCGCGGGTCTCCTTTTTCGAAATCATGCAAGCTTTTTGGTTTAAAATTTTTAGTGTGACAGGAAAACGCATCAGCGTTTCAACCATCATCAGCAGCTCAAGGCTGTAGAAAAGCCATAAAACCTTCTCAATAGTTAAGGCTGGTGTTCTTTGGCAGCGCCTCAGTTTACTAACTGCTAAATTATGGGCGCATGAGATGGCCGGGTTTAGAAATCGAGTTTTATAACTTGCCTCTATATAAAGCTATTTTTTAAACTCTATGTTAACTTGGTAGCTTGGCTTGCAGAAGTCGAAACGGAACTGTGCTGCAGCACTGGGTGACGAAGAATTCTACTGATTGTTGCGGAAATTTGCTTTCTAATCAATGATTATACAAGGTGCCCTAGCTAATGAGACAGAATGGATTAAAAACAGTTCAAGGGGCGTGAAGTCAACTAAGACTGATGATCGCTGTCCCCTAGGATAGGATAGGAAAGACTTTTATTGCTCTAGAAAGGTCTTGTGCTAGTAGCTGACGAGAAAGAAGAGGTCCATCTTCCTTCTTCTCACAGGTTCGGTGCCCCTATTCCAGGGCTCCGGAGAGTTTCGCAGCTCGTTGGGCGTGCTGGATCTGACCTTGTTGGAACCCAGATCGCCGCTGGAGAGCCGGCTCTTCCAGTGTTCCGCACTCGCTTCTTTACGAAAGCTAGCGTTCTTAGTGCATTCCCACGTGATGTGGTACAACGATGGTTTGCTACCACACCACGGGCAAGTGTCCTGATATTGCGTCGGCTAAATCTTGCTAAGGATATGCAGGTTTGAAAATGTTTCTGTCTGCAGTCTTCGCCAGTACACTGCCTGTTGTTGATTTAGATCACGATGTGGCGGCGGATAGCGGATCTTTACCCCCTTATAGTAGTTGAGAATGTCTGAGCACGTAGGACCGACTCGGTCGGGTAGATCGTCCGATTGGGAGGGAGCTCGGCTCGTATACCCTCGAGCTATCTCGTCGGCACGTTCGTTCCACGCTATGTCGGTGTGTCCTGGCACCCAGTAAATGCTATGTGTGACTTTTGCTGGGTCGCGCTCTGGAGGAGCCGGAGCGCGGCGCGACCTTTTGCGGCCCCCTAAACCAGCAGCCGTATGTTTTGCTACATATTCCAAAAAGTAATAAGAAATGAAAGCGATTAGAAAAACTGTCTATTTCGTGCCTGAGAAAAGGTATAAAGCACGAAATGCATAGCAGGAAAGATGCAGTGCATTTTATGACGTCTCATGGGTGGTTGTAGGAGCAGTCGTGTACCGCAAAGATCCTATATCTGCTAGACCTAGCCTAGCTCACCACTAATTTTGCTTTACGCGTCGCCACCTTCAGCCGCCTATCTTTTCGTACAGCGCGGTGCCTTTAGCGTCCCCGATGCTTTCGTTGAATGATGTGCCGTAGAGCTCATCTGGTTTTCTTGGGCGTTATAGTGCCGATTTATGGCACGCTTCAGCCGCGTTTTTACCTTCCTTAGCGGCTACAGAAAGCTGCCGTTGGTGACAGAGGCGTTACTTTCTATTTCGTGACTCATCCACCTTCACTTCACGGCAGTGCGGCAGCACTACTGCTGGTTGCCATTCGGCAGCGCACAACAAAGCGATGAAATATGGCGAAGACGACAGCTCAGAATACTTAGCGCGAGAGGCTACCAATTAGGAGGCATTGGGAAACGAAGATGTTCTCTGTGTGTTGGCACTAGTTCGAAACCTGTTCGCGGCTTTAAGAGTTGGCAGCTATCTTTCACTGCGTTAGCAGTAAAGGTTCATTTCCAAAAACGGCAGCTACGTCGTCGGCGTTTGTTTGAAGTCCAGTCGCAGCCTCACCGAAGGAGCGAGAGTAGAAAACGAGTTCGGAGAATGCGGACAGAGTTACCATATTGACAGCTCCGAGCAAGATTTGGATCAGAAGTGGCTCAGAGAGGTCAACTTGGCTTTTTGCTGCTTTCCAAGGTTTGCAGGAAAACTGCACGGCAGACTGCTTTCCAAGGTTTGCACGAAAACTGCACGGCAGACTAATTGCGAACCTCTCGTCTCAAAGAATGAACTTCAACAGCTTTTTTTCCATTCAAACTGTAAAGTAGTTCGGTGTCTTGATGTGTGGTAACTAGGAAAGCTGAAAGCCAGAGTTCGAACTCAGAAATGAGTACATCCATGGCTTCCCTATGAATCAGAGCCAATTGAATAAGGAAGCAAATTGTCGAGGCTTCAAGACCAAGTAAGAGCACCAATTTTCTCTGAACGTATTTCGAAATTTTTGAAAAAAAGATCAGTAGAAGCAAACAAAGACTAAGCGTGATAAATATAGAAATACTTTCAGAAAGCAAGTGTGGATTGGTGGTTTCTTGAGGAGTACTTAAAAAGCTATGCCAATAGGCAGGACAGGTAACGAAGAAAGAAATGAAAACCCATGGTCCATTAAGGTGTCAGAGTGCATACCATGACAGCAAACCCCTTTCGACGGGCTCAGGAAGCTTGCTAGACTGTCGTTGTCGTGGCTGACTCAAGACACCAAAATCAAGGATGTAATGGACAGAGGCCATAGTCCTGCCGTGTGTTCAGCGCGGATTATTATAATCATTATGAAAGTGGAGGATTTAAGAGAAAAGTTATAATTATAAAGGCAAAAGCAATCACCAGTTATGGCGCTTTCTTAAAGTCGAAATTTCATAAGGTAGTGCTGTATTCCGAAAATCATGTGTTCTCATGTGTGCGATATCTTCGTAATTTTTCGGCTATACGGTTTTAAAAAGAAATTTGATAAGTAAAGAAACAAGTTCAAGGATTGCACAGAAATATTCATCTGGCGTGTTTGGTCTCAGTAGCCGGACACCGTTGCCACTGGCCACCGCTGCAGGTCGCCGAAGAAGAGAGCAGCTTCTAGGGATAGGACGCGTAAAAGCAGCAAAATGAAAAACTTGATACCAACAAGACGAGAGTCTTGGTGGTATAAAGTTTTTCATTTTGATGACTTCTTGTGGTCCTTTTCTTTCCGCAGAGGAGAAGGTTTGGCTGATGGGATTTAACGTCCCAAGGCCACTCAGACTATGAGAGACTTCGGGTTCCAGATAATATCGAGCACCTTGGATTCTTTAATGTACAATGACATTGCACACAACACAAGCCTTTAGCATTTCAACTCCATAGAAATGCGATCGCCATGGCCGGGATCAAACCTGCGCCTTTCTGTTCAGCAGCCGAGCACCATAACCACTGCGCCACCGCGGCGGCTGTACAGGTTGTATAGGAGATGGCGCTGTTCAGGCGAGCTCAAATGCACAGGCAACACTGAGGTGGCTAACTGAACTAATGCGCGGCACCCGTTGTGCCATCACAAAATTCGTTGTCTATCCGGTTATCATGAGTGTGTGCAAACATGACATCTATTACAAGAAACCCGAAGGGCATTCTCGGACGGCCCATTGATGGTTGCAGCCGCGCACCGATATTGGCCAGGGCCTTTGGCTGCTTAACGTGCCACCATCTTCGCAAGCTTCTGTTCTTTGAGTGAGGCAGCGGACATGGTCTTGCTATCTGCTTTTGGGGCTCTAGGAGCCCACTTTTTCCGGCCGGAGAGCGCGCTGGGCTTCCTCAGCCGCTTTTGACGCTATACATGTCGCCGCGTTCAGTCGTTTCTCTTTTTCGCGCCGGGTGCGCGCCCACCGTTCCTCGCCGCTTTCACTACTTCAGAAGCACCATCCCTCCCCTGCTTTTCACAAGCCTTAGCGCCATCTTTGCCTTAGCCGCTTTTTCGCCTTGTGTGCGGGTACATAAAGCTACCACTGAAAACATAGTCCAGCGTTTCTATCTCTTGATCCAAACGGATAAATTACGCCGCCTCGGCGGCAGCGTTGGTGGCTGCCGAGCGTATGGAAGCGCAGTAGAAACAGATGAAAAATGGCGATGGCGACGCTTTACATCACGCGGTGGAAGAAGGTACTACTTTGAACACCCATCGCAGAATACTGCGGCTAAGGTGTTAGGGTTTTTTTTTTGCCGTTTGCAGTTTTTTATCATGGACTTATAGGCTTGTATCAGGTCTGTGGTATTGGAGGCCGAAGTATTTCAACTGACATCCATATTAAGCATTCGGTGTTGGAGACAGTAACACATCAGACTCATTCAGAGTGATTTTGCTCATAACGCTATGTTACGAACAGTCCTAACAAGGCTCATTGTTAGCCAGGAGCTAACCAAACCTCTTTCAATATCAATATAAATATCAGTATCAATATTTCAATTCAGTATCATCTTTTCGCCATTATTGTTCATTACGCCATTTGTTTTTCGCCTATATTTTGAACCCCTTTGCTTGTTGTGTTGTGTTTAGTGGAGCATAAGCATCCAAGGCTATCATGCGCGAAGCTCAGTATTGTCCTTTGCCTCAGTAGTATGATTAGCGCAGCTATGCGTGGTTCCTCCCCCACTCAATGTGTAAAGATTTCAGCCCACGCTGACCTCCTCGCTTTCCCTGTCATGATTCTCTGTCCCGTAGTATCGACAGTCCTGCCTGTGGTTTCCTAGAGTAGTCCTTTGTTGGGCTATTTGGTGATCCATTGAAGCAGGTACTGGTAGCGCGCACAGACAAGGACAGACGGGAAGTGACGAACACAGCGCTCACTTACAAGTGAGCCTTATTGAAAAACAAGAGGATCAAGAGGCATTTCGTGCTAATGCCTACTTCCTTGAAGCATTTTTCTTATCTAATCAGAATGTTAATGAGCGTTTAATGCTGTCTTCCGCGGTAACCTAAGCACAAAAAAACAAAGTTAAACATGCAGCGGAAGTTAAACCATCCACATTACGCTGCCCTAGTGCACGGTGAATTGACAACCGAGAGAGGAAATATTGCTCGCAGCATCTGCCATGAGGACGGTATAGAGAAAACACTGATATCTATTTTCATTACCCCTAATATGAACAGCGGAACAAAGACATGCTGCAAACTGCACTTATTTCATTATATGTTCTTGCCAATTTTAGCAGATGGAGGAAAGAACGTCACTTTCACTGAACAGACTCCATTTGTAATGGAATCGAGGGTCCTCTCAATTATCGCGTACAGAGGAATATTGTCCTTTGAATTCATACGTGAGAAATAGTGATCGGTTGGACGTGTGCGCTTATGTATCTTTGGAGGAAAATCAAAGCTCATGACATTTAAAACGCACTTCTCCTTTGGTAAGGTCGTGGAGCAGGGCAGTCGCCAACCTTTGGGACCACACGAGCTTGGAGAAATTTGTGTGAAGAGCCCAGGCGCCTTTAAAGGCTACATCAACAATCCGAAAGCTACGGCTGACGCATTCGAGAACGGCTTCGTTCGCACTGGTGAGACGTCACTATTTGTCTTATTTTATTTTTATTTCACTCAGTATGTGGCACGCCCTTTTGTATAAAAGTTGTAAATCTGTTTACCGGATTGAAGGTCTTCATAGGCACAAATTTACCTGTTTGTTCAGCTTCTACTCTCCTAAAAAGGCAGTGAAGTAACTAACTTTGTGAGCGGTAACTGCTAGTCACATACAGTAGGCTAGTACGTAGGTAGTAGCTGCGGGTGGTAACTGCAAGGAAGCTACCTCTACCTCATTCGCTACCTCTAGAAGGTAGTAGCACCAACAAATATTATGAAAATTTACTGCCTATTGAGAGTAGTGACCGCAAATGTTGTTTATTTATTTATTCAATACCACCATCTGCCTTATGGTGGCCAAGACAGGATTGGTACGGGGATACATCTTTGTACATTGCAATGTGAGAAAGCAAAGAAAGAAGCGAGCACGGAATGAGCATAAACACAGTGCGTTTTCTAAAGAAAAAGAGGCGGAAAATTATGAACACACTACGCTTGTCAAAAAATACACGGCAGCAGGTACGAAAGACTCAAACTTTCTCAAACAGGCTACGTCACGCGGAAGCAAGTTCCATTCGGATATCGTCTTTGGAAAAAAAGAGAAAACTGGCAAGCTTCGTTCGACACTGTGGCACAACGATTGACGAGTTGTGTTTGCCGCGTATCGGACGTGATGCGTTACATTGCCTGTAGTCATCAAAGGTCATTGTTGCTTGTGTATTAAAGAAGCTATGCAGCATTTTTAAGCGATGCGACTTGCCGCGGAATTCAATTGTCTGGAGTTAGATCGTCTCAGTCGATTAGTGATGGAAACATGTGTTCCATATGCGTTGTAGATAAATCTAAGTGCTTTATATTGAACTTCTTCAATGCTATTTATGTCTACTTTTGAGTGCGGGTCAAAAACGACGTGAGAGTATTCCAGCAGTGGGTGTACTAATGCAGTGTAAGCTGCTAATTTCATTTTAGTTCTGAAGTGCTTCAAATGATTTCTTAACAGCCAAAGCCTGGTGGACGCCTCTGAAACTATACCTTATTCTTTATTCAGACATTGCCCACAGCGCCCGAGGGCGTTAGAGCAGGGGGGGGGGGGGGGGGAGGTTACAGTATAGAAAAAAACATCTTCATTCACGCAGCACACTTATGATTCAGCTAGTCGACTCTACTCTCCGATCGACTTAACAAAACAGGAATTTGCGTAAGTGCCTGTCCTGGCATGATACTCACGAACTTTAGAGCTGTGGTCTATGGGCCTGGAGGCGTAGTGTGGCTCTTTAACGTAGTCTTCTTTATTAATACCGGTTTTAATGTGATAGATTGTAAACAACAATTTAAGCCTTAGTTTTCTTCGGGTGGAAGGCAAGCAGCTCCCAATTATGCTGATCTTTCATGGCCCTTAAGCGGTCGTTTCTTCTGAATCGTCCCCAGACAAACCTGGCCGCGCGGTTTTGAATATCTTCTGTATGCTCAACAAGCGTCTAGCTCGAAGGGTCCCAAACCACACAGCCATATTCTCAAAGAGGTCTTACGCATCTCAGTTAGGCAGTATTTTTGAAACGGACAAGAGAACATCTCGAGTTTCTTTAAATACAATTTAGTGCCCTACCTGCTCTACGCACCAGGTCGTCAACGTGTGCATTCCATGAACAATCAAGTGAGAGTGTTACGCCTAAATACTTATATATAGCCTCTTTACATATCAGGTCTCTATTAATCATATACCGGGAATCAATAGTTTTTTCTTTTTGTTAAAACAGGCATGAACGCACTTTTTAAAATTTCAATTCATCTTCCAAGTTGAACACCAGGTCTGAGTAGGTTTTAAATCTGTTTGTAGATATAAAACATTATGATCAGTGACAATTTGTCATTCACAACACAATCGTCAGCAAATAAACGGACAAGGAATACAATGCCCTCAGCGATATCATTTACATATACCAAGACCAAGACTGCGCCCGATGCGTGAGTTGCAACTTAAGTTACGGTTCAATGCAATTCCCAAGCATTTGGGCTCATTTACAGGACCAATAGCTGTACCATTAATTTTTTATGTGCAATTAAGAAAACACTTCTTCCATGTTATTGTCATATCTGGACACTTAGAGGTATTTAAAGACATTTGCCAAGTCTGACACCACTTGGAAAGATCTGACAGGTAATTTTGCAGCATGCAGTGATCCTCTGCTTTTTGAATTGGTATGTATACAACGCATTGCCTGGGAAAAAGCGGCACCGCATTGGGGAGATAAAAGTCAGGTCATTTAAATACTTAAAAAGCAATAGCGGGCCAAGTACGGAGCCCTAGGGGACTCCTGACAGAGCTGGAGCTGATAGTGAATTGCAACCAGGTATCTGGACATACTGGTGTCGTTCAGAAAGGTATACGGATCTGGCCATTGGACAAGACGCTGATTTTGAAGTAGATGTCGGAGCTTTACCATCAGCACGCAGTGCGAAACACAATCAAAGGCACTTGTGAAGTCGAGATAAATAGCATCGATTTGCTCACACTTATCTAGACATGCTAAATATTCATTAGTTGTATAGAGTGGTTGTGTAACGTTCGACAAATCACGCCAAAATTCGTGTTGTCTACTACAAAAGAAGTTATTTCTTTTTGTAAAGGAACTCAAGTGCTTGAAGATCAAATGTTTCATAACCTGGCCTGAAGTACACAATAGTGAAACCGGCCTATAATTAGTCACACAGAGCTTATCACTAGATTTGTGAATGGGGATGACCTTTGCAACCTTCCAGTCAGTTGGAACATGAATTTAGATGGCTTTCGTTTAGAGCCAGGTATTTATTAAACCATTTTGCATAGCGCTAAAGAAACTAATTTAGATGCCGACTCGACGTGGAGACTTCTTTTTGTACAAATTAAGTAGGGCAGCAACAACTCCACAGGCAATAATAAGTCTGGCAAGATAATGCCTCGGAACCAAAATTCAGGGTCATGAGTATTGTCTGCTGTAAAAACTGAAGAAAAGTATTTGTTGAAAGCTGATGCAATGCAATAAGGATAGTTTATTTCCCTTCGGTTCGAACGGATTTTGCTTAGCGGGTCTTCTATGTTAAGTGTACACATAATTTTCGAGTATATGAAGAGAGAAAATAACGCATTTTGATATTAAAAATTATGCTTGGAGTGATTTATTTTCGTGCTCCGTGTGAACGCACTGCACTATAGTGGGACCTGCTTTAATACGTCTCGATCCTAGGTGGTTGATGCGACGCTTTAACTTTAGGATTTCACGCCTAAACCTTGGGCTAAAATGACAAACCCGCAGCAGTATACAGACCATTTCGATGAGTGTGTTATATGGAATTAGTGTGGAATCTAGTTCCTTTTTATAACTATGGCTACGACCCCTCCCCTCATGCTGCGATCATGTCGAACTATCTCGTTGGTGTTAGGTATTACTTCTATGTCCGGAATTGCTTAATTCAGCTAGTTTCGGTTATGGTTACGACGTCTAGGTTTTGTGAGATAAGAAGACTTTCTAGTTCATTGCATTTCTTCCATATGCTTCTGGCACTGAGGTTCAGCAAAGTAAACAGGCTTACAGTGGCGCGGTCGCCTAACCGCTGACTAAGCAGTTCCGTACTCTGCGCACGACTGGCAGACCTGCCAGCGCCCCGGCAGACTAGTCACTAAGCACGTACAGTTACACTTTCCTCACGGATAGATACCTCTAGTAACATTTACTACAAACTATAATTAGCCATTTGGGACCAATGTCTTTCCCCGGAAACGTTCGTCCTCTTTCGGGACTAAAGGCAAAATGGCTTGCCTCCAAACTGAAGCAACAAAAGTATGCGAAGTCTGTTTATGCTAATAAAGCAAATGTCGATGGAGCATTGACGGGGTTCAGGCTGCTCTGCAGTGCCCAGCACTGGGTAGAGGCCACGTCATGACGTCATACTGAGGGTGCTCGAAAGAATAAATCAAATTTCATTGAAGGTTGAGTCCACGGAGCGTCGTTTGGCGGCATCCGACGACGAACGGGAGTGGGTGGGAGAAGGCACCGCAAGTCTGAAATCTTCCTCAGTATGACGTTAATACCCAGGTTCTTCTCTCAACGATAGGCTGTGAGAAGAAGCCTGCACTTCATGACCGCTTCAACTGGAGGTTACGTCACCGTTTTAAGTAATAGCGCAAAAAAAAAGCTTGGCCTGCTTTACCTTCAAGCTTCATAGATTAGAATTCTTCAAGCTCGCCTAATTCTAAAAAAAATGCTTCACTTCTCATTCATGCTGGGAGAGCTGTATCAAGGGGAAACCGTGAGGTGCGTAAAGAAAATGTTAACAGATTATGCTAACAATGTGGAAAGGGCGCGGGAAGGAAACTGCTATGATGAATTCCTTGCTAGCAACCACCTCATCTCTCCTAATACGCGTAACTGCACTCAGGCCTTTGGTTCTACTGTTGTCATTAGAAAATGAAAACAGTGTGTCACGCGGTAAAATGTAGAGTCCGAACGGATAGCTAGACTTGAGGGCAATTGTGTGAGGAAGGCTCCCACTGGATTCTCTAGTAGAGAGAGAGAGAGAGAAAAACTGTATTCAGTAAAGGGGAGGCATGCCTGGTTAAGAGCTTAGCATGCAGAGAGATGGGTTTATCCTGCATACGTAGACGCGTCCTTTTGTCGGACAGCATATATATGATGAACCACTCTTGTGAACCTCTCGCAACAAAGGTGCTAGAATTTCAGCAACCGTCGTTGCCTTTGCTCCGTCCTTTGCCTGTTTTTTGATCTTCGGTTGTTATTTGTCCTGGTGAGACGGATAGGTGAGAACGCCAATACCGTCAATTACTTGTCGAGTACAAAACGCCGACCACGAAACTCTTTGCCTAGCCGATATTTTTTCCCTTTGCAGGCGACGTAGGCTATTACTCTCCCGACGGCCGCTTTTACGTGTGCGGCCGGCTGAAAGAGCTGATCAAGTGCATGGACCAGCAGGTGGCCCCGGCCGAGCTGGAGGAGCTGCTTACCGCAGACCCTGGTGTGGATCACGCGGTCGTCGTTGGGGTTCCGCACCAACAGTACGGAGAGGCGGCGCGGGCATTCGTGGTGCCCCGGCGTCGCCTCCAACCAGGAAGCCTCGAAGAGCATAGGGAGGCAGAAAGGCTGCAGCAACTCGTGGCCGGTATGAATGGCTGTGCTGAGCTTCGATGGCATCGTTATTGCTAACCTGGGATCGACGAGCTAAGCGGTCTCGTCAACAACAGTGTACGCGAAAAAGCACGCCTATGAAGTCTGTCTCGAGGGTGTTTCGTATCTCAAGACATGCTTCAATATTGTCTGATGTGTGTAATCTTAGGGTGTTTTTAACTTTAGCCAGCGCAACCCTTTTACCACGGTGTTAGACAGCCACTCTTAGAAATACTTTTATAGAACACGGTTTATACTTATTAAAAACTCTCATTTAATTTGCTACAAGCGCAAAAACCCCATTATTAGGGCCAGTTTGGAACAGTATTTGTGGGAGAACTCCAGTGGCTATGGAAGAATAGTACTGATTATTCGCTTGGTGCTTTGTACGTACTCTTCGTGCTCTTAAGATTCTAGCACAGTGGTACATGGGTGTCTATTGGAGATTCACAATCACAACAGGGTTTCTTTTCGAAATCTGACGCGACTGATCGAAATAACCACACTATGCTTGTTTTTTTATTTAATTACTCGCACGCAACAATTTTGTACTCGTCTTGAATGAAGGTCGCGCACGCTGTCACCCATTCATAACTGTCGCAATACATATGCACCATGCACGTTAGTACAGTCGGCACTTGACACTCACACGTACTTACATAACCCTCGTACGTGAAAATGTGCCCGCACTCCCTTTGGTTTCCGTGTTCCGTGGACAGTGGCATATACGCAGAGGAATCCCACTTCACTCTTGCTGGCGGTCATCTGTGTCCTGTAGCAGCCCGAACAATATCATGAGCAAGGATGAAGATATCATGAGCAAGGATGAAAAAATGCATTTGTTAGTGTGACTTTAATTTGTTTTCATTTTCGTTTTTTGTTTTTACAATCTCAAAGACCCCTGGACGGGGCTCCACATGAGGGACACATTGCCGCTAGTATGTCCTGAGTTGGTGAAACTGCCCTGGGTAAAAGCAGTACCCACTACCATGCTCACTGTTCCAAATCTTTGCGAGCAAGCTGTAATACTTTGCTGTTTCGTATACAGGAAGTATGGGGGTTCCTATTCCCCAGAGCCGCCAGGTACAGGCCGGTTTCCAGTGGGTAAATATGCTATCTCCTGGCCGCGTGCTTTCTTCTCTGGGATGAAATTCTGCGACAATGTAAAGAAAATATAAATAAAAATACCTTGTGCAGCGCGCTCTTTGGCCAAAGTTGCATTGAGCCATTAATATCAGTTCACCATCATACTAAGAGCCGGCGTCACCTATAGTACAGTTGGTAACACCACCATTACTTAGGCAAGTTTCATTAATAACGCAATCTGGCGGGCTAGTTGGTGGGAATCCATACGATTTCAGCAGCGCGAACACGGTTAGGAAAAGACAGAAGGCGGACAGGACAGCGCTGAACTATCAACTTTATTTCAAGAATGCCCAAGGCCCCGCTCTTAAATACACATGCCACAGAAGCGCCCACCTGGGGGATTTATCTAAGCACAACGCAATCAGAGCGCGAACGAGTATATTATCAATTTTTCCCGGGTTATCAAGGATACAACGAGCATGAGCGCTAACAAAGAAAAGACTAAAAACCAGTGAAAGACATGTAAAAAGCATGGAACAACAGGGCTAAGGGTGCATGAGGTCTGAAGAAAACACAAGCAAAAAAAGCTAAACAGACAGGAATGACATTGCTACAACACGATGGGATAACAAAGCCGAGGAAACGGAGGTTGTTAGGTGAAATGGCGAAAACAACTGCTTAAAAGGTTAACTAAGAATGAACGCCAACAACTAACACAGCTAAAACGTAAGAAATCATGTAAAAGATGCCACTAAAACCGGGTGAAATCAAAATAAAACCAGAGAGAAAGGCGACATTTTTTTCGGACAGGGAGATTGAAGGAGTGCTAACACGACCTTCCCTAGACTTCCTGATGTAGTCAGCTTCAACAATTTCGCGCGTCAACTGGTTTTTATGCTTTTTTAGCACAGATGTTCTTTTGAAACGGGGAACACATTTCTTTTTGCTATCACATCCCTGACAGTGGGCGGGTAGATTTCGTTGTGAGGAACCGTGTGTATTTAAGAGCGGGGCCTTGGGCATTCTTGAAATAAAGTTGATAGTTCAGCGCTCTGTCCTGTCCGCCTTCTGTCTTTTCCTAACCGTGTTCGCGCTGCTGAAATCGTATAAAGTTTCATTAAGCACGCTAACAACTATCGGTAACCTCCTCGTAACGCTCAGATACATTAGGTCACGGCAAGCAGCTCTCACTTGGTTGTGAACAGCTCACCTTAAGAAGAGACTTGCTATACGGACAGCAGTCGTGTGTCAACGATGCGCTTCAGAAGGAATTTTTGGGATCCACAGTGGTGGAGAATGTTGAAGAAACGTTTAGGCTTTAACGCGCATGCGGTAGCAATGTTGCCTGGAGCAGTACTCATGCTTCGTTTTGCGTTTAGAGTAAAATATTTCTCTGGAACTTTTGAAGAATTAGAAGTGGTGTTTGTGTTTCCAATGGCAACAATTCCTCTCGCATGGCGGTTGCTTGGGCGGCAGCAAAAGAAAATCGCAGTAACTAGCGGGAAGTTGCAAGGATGGCCTCATAAAAGGCGCCTCTAGATGTCCGCGTATTTTATTTTTGAGAATGTGCACTACTCTTCAAAGTAAATGACAGTAAAGACTATCTTTTCAAAATATACAAATCAATATTACAAATTGCGGAAGTAATTGCGGTGACAGCTGATGCGAAGTCACCAAGACATCCGGGAACCGCTTCATAAGACTGTCTCTCACGCAGAAACACGTTCTGTGGTACGTTGCTTTCTTGCGGCACTAAATTGTCATAGTTTAGTCGCTACTGCACTGTGCGTGCAGTGCGCGTAGCTTTGTCCATCTATCAAATAGCGATTGCAGCTCAAGATTCGGTCCAAAAGTTTTGGTGGTGATTTTAGAGTTTCCACACTGAAAGAAACTTAAACGCGAATTGCCTATTGCCTGCTCCATGCTAACCAACAAAATTGCAGAATCACGTCCCCAAAACCAGCATAGTGCTGCGCAATCCCGGTCCCCAGGTCATAGTAAAGAAGGAAAGAAATCAGTCCGACGCACCAAGTGTTTATCCCTCAATTCACCACAGCTTCATCTCCACTTCATTTACTGTGTCCTCGCCACTGTGGTGCTGATGTCCATTCGCCCCGACCTTCGCAACTAGCAGACAAACACACCACTTCCTACCTGGCGCGATATCCAGCGTGGACAGATTTAACGTTGTGGAGACGAATCGCAGACAAAAGTCGTCGTCGGGTCTCCACAAATATATTGGCTGGGCGCGCTCAGCCAGGCGGGAACGGGACAGCGTGCCACCGGCATGCATTTAAGCAACTAGGAAATCCAGTCTGCGTGTGCTTAGCAGGCGTGCTGGGGCTGTCCTCGTCTTCTGCGGCAGGACCACGACGGCACGCTATAACATCATGTTGACGTGTTAGCGACTACGGAAGATAATCTCCTCAATGCGGCAGAAAGTGTCTGAGGTCTGCATTTTTTGCTCCTTCCGTTCAGAAGTCCAGCGGATCGGGCTAGGTAGTGAAAATATGACATTTTCCAAAGCGCTAAAAACACACGGGCGAAGAAAGAACAGACGCGGACAAGCGTTACTTCCAACTGATTTATTTTGTGAGAACGCAAGTGGTTTATACATGTCCTCAGCAATCCCGTGTCAATGAGAGAGCGCGTGCGCGATAACAGTGCGTAGTTGCCCAGAACAGAATCAGTAACCATGTGCAGGATTACGTTGATATACGCAGAAATGCCAGTTCTTTTTTTTTTAGTTATGAAAGAGAAGGTGAGCTAACACAAGTACTTCACAGAGATGCTGTTCTCTGTACGTCTGTGATCTCCCGGGTCAGCTGATCTCGACTTCATCCGATGGTATGGCACGCAATTAGCAGTTGACCGCAATTACGGCAATTACAGCAGTTAATGGTTGTAGGCAGCTTCCGGAAGAATTTCCAACAATAATGCTGTGCTGGCGTAGCCAGTCGTTGAAACAGCAGCCTGTTTGGCCAACATACATCTTGCCACAAGGCAACGGGAGGGTGTAAACAACACAATCCACAAAGTCAACGTTCGCTGTTTGGTGTTTGATGCCGCATATTTGTTTGAACGACGGGTAGAGCATGGAGCTTGCAAAGCTTGTTTTGTTTACGAGGGGCCATAAACACGAATTATCACGTCCGCATTCTGCGCTATCGTTTTTAAACTTTGAGAAACACATTGAGAAATGTAGGATGAAACAATTCTGCCGAAAAATACCACTTCTGTGCGAAATTTCAGCTCGAACAATGCGCCCGTTTAGCTGGGAGAAGCATTCTACCGCGTGCGTTTATTTGCGCAACACGCGATTGTTCCTGATACGTCGTTTGTTGTCATTTCGACTCTTTAAGCAGGCTGGCTTAAGACCACTAGACAATGAAATCCAAACATCAGGGATTATTATTACCTCGCGTGACCAAACGAGGACTTTCATATCACAGCCACCGACATAGCTTCAACAAGAAATTCATTTAATTATCATTTGTTGGTAGCAGGGGAATACTTTGAAGTGCTCCATGTATACAAACGCCAACCGCACCATTTCAAAAACTGAAACACGCGACGCGGAAGATTTGATGGCTGCACTCCCTTCAGACTGATACGAAAAATGCGTACCAGTATTCCAAAATTCAGCCCTTCGCTTTGTGCTTTTTTCGCATTTATATTTCTAATTTATTTATTTTCTGCCTATATATCGCCCAAAGAGACTAATTGCCTATATGTTGCCCAAAGAGACTGATAGCCTATATGGGGCCTAAAGAGACTGATAATTGCGTACATTTGTGGCTGAGACATCACAAAAATATAAAAAAGTGTACTTGTTCGAGAAAGCAAAACTAAAGGGAATTATGCTGCGGGCTAAACGCAATCGTCTCAAAGCGTGACTGAAAAGCTACCTGTTGAGACATCTCCAACAAATACATTAATCATTATGCTGTAAAAGAGGGAAACCAAAGCTTGCCGAGCTGTGCTGAAGTGGGCCATTGTGGCTTCTTGAAATCATGAATTAAGGTGCTATGTACTTCACATCGGTTATCACCGGCTGGTTCTCATTCTTCTTATGTTTTTCTCGTTTCAGGCAATCTTGCTGCCCACAAGCACTTGCACGCCGGTGTACATTTCATTGAGAGCATTCCCAGCACGTCGAGTGGCAAATACCTTCGCTGCTCACTAAAAGAGCTCTGTACTCAACAGCACTGCAGAGACTTCAAGGCACACGACGTGCTGTGAGAACAGGTTGTCTACGCGCGCAGATTTTAGCAAACACCGTCCAGCCAATTCTACTTGCCGGTGCGGTACATCTCTGGCACATGGCTTCGCACGCATACAAATGTAGTCTCTTGCTGCATAGATTAAGTGCCTTGTTGTGCAGCAAATATTGTCAAGCGCAGTGTTAAACTAATTTGTTTCCGCATGGAAATGGATCCTAGAAAATATTAAGTTTCACCTCAACTTTTTCGGCTGTATTAAAAACGCCACAAATAATAGATGCATAAACATAGTGCTCTAGAGCGACCGTAAGCATTTTAGGCGACGCGAATAAGAGCAGCTGGAAATTGTCATGGTGATGTTTCTGTCCTTAACTACTGAGCGCCTTGAGAGCCGTCAACAGGTAGTTTCCATATACTTGAGCTAAATTTATTTTTGCACCCGCCTGCACAATTGAGCGCCAGGGTATTTCGGCGTCCATAAGCGTAACATATTAAAAGACGAATTGTCTTTCGGCAAAACATATTGAGGTATACTTTCTGATGCTGATACATACTGATGGTTCACCATAACATACCGTCTTTACACACTTGGCGCAATATGCACTGGCTGAAGTTTCTCTTTTTACTCAAGAGTAACGACCTGTCTGTCTTTCCCCATTTGTGTCCTGCACCGCTAACGGCGAGGTCAACAAGAAATGATTAGTTCTAACATAGCAAACGCAAAGTCTGAAGTAACAGACTGTGATTTCAACGACCACTTACCTATATACCTTGGCCATTTAAAACAATGCAAAGCCTCGGTACCTCCTGTTTTAAAGAATATCTCCACTGGAAATCTAAACAACTGTCAACAATGTCTTGCAGACAGAAACGATCAGAAACGATGAGGCAAACCTAGGTCTTGAAATCTTCGTCAAAAAATTTCTAACAATTTACGAGGCCAATTTTCTATACAAAGCTTTCTTCTCGCCCAGGAAAAGTAGAAAGCCGAGGATCACTAGTGGCGTGCTTTTAAAAATTATAGCTAAATAGGCTATGTACAAGAAATATCTTGCCTACAGAGGCTGGGACTCTTAAGCAATATAAAAAAAGTACCGTAATAGTTTCAACAAAGAATTAAAACGCGAAAAGAACTACTATTACAATAACATTTTTACAGATCCGTGGGACATAGAAAACAATCAACTCGGTGTTTCTAACGCGATCTTTTAACACTGACTCAAGTTGTTATCAATAGAATAGTAATCAGAAATAATGAATTTAATTGCAAGAGCTATCAACGAATACTTAATAAAATTGTTCTTTTTTCCAGTAGCAGCGAAACACTCTCGCTACCTGAGGGATAGTAGTGCACATTCTATATGTTTCAACCCTTTACTGAGGCTGAAATTTCGTCCATAATTAGACAGATAAAGAATACTAGCAGCTGTGATAACTCTGACATTCAGGTACATCCAATAAAGTTTGTCGCAGACGCAATTGCGATTCCCCTGACATATATCTTTAATACATATGTCTCTACTGGTAGTTTCCATGACAAACTACAAAGAGAAAAAATGTCCATGCTCTACAAGAAGAGTGATAAAATAGTCTAACCAATTACCTTCCCATCCCTATCTTACCGGTTTCTTCTTGAGTCCTTGAATGTGTCCTTCATATGCACTTTCCAAATTATTCTGATAAGTTAAGATTCATAACAGAATCGTAATATAGATTCCGTAAAAGGTGCTCTACAGAATTGGTTCTTCTCGGCCAAAAAAAAACATATAGTAAAGATATCGAGGACAGGATCTTGGTTATGGGGATTTTTGTCGATTTAACAAAGGCATTCGACTCGCAGAACCATGACTTGCTTTCAGCAAAATTACATTTCTAGGGCATCCGTAGCACAGCCCTTAATATTCTGCAAGGATACCTTGGTCACCGTTGTCACTAAGTAGCAATAAATAATTTCACATCCTATATTAAACTCGCTTCATTAGGTGTTCCCCAGAGGAGGATATTAGGCCGATATTTGTTTAACATATATATCCATGATATACACCTCCTCCATGTTTGCAAACAAGCGAGGTGGCGCTGCAGTCGCTAGTGGGCTCGCGGTAGGCAAGCAGCCAGGGAGTGGCGCCGAGTTGAGGTGGTGCAGCGCCGGTTTTCAAGGCTCGTAGGCGTGTTTTGAGTTTCTGAAAATCATAACAATGGTTGATGCTTTCAACTTAGTATTCCTCGAAATACACAGGCTCGCGTTGGCCATGTGCGACGTATTTCGTCACAGTGTATTGTATTATGGCTAGAAAGCGTTTCTGCCGTTGGTTTCTACCTAGGCATTGAATAAAATGACAAGTTTTTGTCAATTGGCACTAGAGGGAATAATTTTACCGCGGGGCAGTAGTGAGAGAAGCACTGGCCTTTTTTCGGGAGAGCCGACGTGCGGTCACCGCCTGTTGACACGTGTCGCGCAGTGCGAAAAATGGGGACAGCTTCGTGTCCCGATCTCGTGTCCCGATCTCGCATGTCTCGCGTAACCGCTGTTTTTAGCCGTCAGATAAGGCACCGGCCAGGCCGACTTCTCCCCTTCTTAAACTGGTCGATTTGGTGAAAAGTTTGAATTCCTGAAATTATATTCTTTCCTAGACCTGGGTCTTCGGTTTGGTGACGAAGAAATATAGCAAAATATTCAGTAGAAATTCATAAAATTACGGTTTTTAGATCTGTGGTCGTAAAAAATTGTGAGGTAATGGGGTTTCTGATGGTTTTGGCACGCCGCGAATTCTGCGGGCTTCCGACGACGGAGCACCACAATGGTAGCATCACTACGAAGAGGGATCAGAGGTTTCGTTGATTTCAGTGCCGCATTTCTTTAACTAAAACGAAAGCGAAGAGGCCATAAACAAGGGAGTAAACTTAAAGGTTTGTTTTGCGATCTACCACATTTTCAGGGATTGGCATCACACACCCCTTCGTAAATTTGTAAATAATGGAAATAGAATGATTCTATTTGTCGCGAGCAATTCCAGAGACGTTGAGGAGTGCAGTAAATCTCCCGATTTTTTTTTCCTACAGGATCAGGAGTATGTTAGTTATTTTTATAACAAAAGTTTTCATGTGACTAAGCAAGCATAAGTACTGAGAATCTAAAAAAAAGTAATACCGCCATCATAGAGAACAGGGCTTTGGGGACATGCTGGCATAAAAAATTTCCGCACTTTCAACATAATTATTCAAGACCCGGGGTGACTTTCCGAGGGTGTTAATTATAATTACCCAAGAACTGTACCAGGTATAGCTGAAAATAGAACGCATCACTGAAATTACCAGAGCAATTTCACATTTGCGCCAAATTTGGTTACATATATCATGCATCAATAAAGAAAACTTTTCATTGCCTCATACCCTGTCAATCTCGCTGCGTGCCTCTGTTGGTAGACCGCCTGCGGTTGCTTCTTTCCAAACAGGCTTCGCGGCCATGTACTACTTCATGAAGCAGCTTATGACACATGCATCATGCAATCAAAAGCATGCGGTTTTTAGCACACTTAAAGTACGCTGTTCGAAGCATGCCAACGTGAGCGCGCAAAATTGTCACAACTTATTAGACTGCTTTCTACTGGAATCAAATAATTTTGTCGGTCATGTTAAGAAATACTTTCAAGTATACATTAAGTGCCCTAAAACGCGACATTATACGTTCGTATAACTTCTACACACGTTAAAACATGCTGTGCTATCAACAGAATAACGCGCTCCTTGGTGGTGAGTGACCCTGCCGGCGTCCGTGCACACCAGCTCAGGGTGAGAAATATGCGCGCAGCTACATGGTTTTTTTGTTCCTGGTGCAATTTTAAGCGTACCAAGCTGTTGTTCAGGTGAATGAGCGCAGCAATTTCCCTTCTATGAAGTACGTTGACTGGCAGCGCCGGTCGACACCGAGACTTCGCGCTTTTACTACCGCGGCCCATTTCCTAACGCGGTATTTATTTGCGAGAAACCTATTAAGGCTAAATTAATTTTCCGTTTTGTGATACTACGCGGATGCAACAGTTACGCAGCTGGTCAGTACATGCTGCCTCTGCAGTGCGCAGGCATGATGCAGCCGCCGGTAGCTGCGGCAGCTGCGGTAGGCATGGGCAGGCGGAACCTGTTTTGCCTACCGCGCGAAAGTCGCTACTGACATCAGCGCCACCGCATCTTCGTGACGTCGCGGGGTGAAGGCGGTCTATAGCTCATATTGAGCCATCTGTTGAATTCATTACGTCTGGGGACCACAGAAGCTTATTTTTATGTGACGATTATATTTACAAGTTAACTGTGCCACGAGATTTTCAAAAATGTTCATGACTGGTGGTCCTGTGACAGGCTACTCATCCATTCCAAGAATAACAAAGTAGTTACTTTCCGCGCAATAGGCCGGCAGCTCACACATAATTCCTTGCTGTATTTAAATAGCAACCGCGTTGAAGTAATTAATAAATTGAAAACTTTAGGCGTAATATTCAATGAGAGTATGGTTCGGAATGCACACAAAGATAAGACAATATATCCGAATCAGTACGTACGATTGGTGAGTTTTATCGGCACAGGGAAGTTCTTCCTGTCCACTTCTTATTTACCATTCATACTTCTTATCACATATCTCATACTGTTTTATAAAATGGGCTACCAGCACATCTAGGAATATTGAGAGGCTAGCGAGATTTCAAAAGAAAACGGCTAGAGTAATCTCAAATGCTGCCATTGGTCACCCTGCAGCTGCTTTGCTGGAAAAGGTTGGTGTAATTATGATCAGTAATTTTTACACTTATCGCCTATGCGAGGCACTGAGAAATGAAACAAAGCATAATAGCACTTTAATAACAAGATTAGCTTATATGCGCTTCAGTTCATACGCATATGCGACATGCCATCCAAAATATTGGAAGCGCTGCCAACATTCAGCGATATCAAGGAGCAGAGGGGAGGTATCTTTAATAGTTTGTGGTGTTCACCAATCGGAGGTTAATAGGGTAATTATTCGAACAGTATTTGACGATAGACAGCACAAGAAAAACAACCACACGCTGCCGGTGGGTAGTGGGTTCGGGTCCCACCGGTCTTCTGCTACAAGACGTACTACGTCCGCCGCTATGGACGAGGGTGGCGCTGCTGACCACTCTCCAAATGGCTGGCTGAAGTTCGCGAGGCAAATAAAGAGGGGCCAAGAAAATTCTGGAACCATATAAGCTGGTTGGGAAAAACAAATCAAAGAACGCAGGCACAGATTATAGATGCTGAGGGAGATGTTTAGAGGGAGGCGATGCTGTGAACTACATTACGTAATTTACAGCTGCGTCTTTTAGCAACGACAATTGGGT